>NC_041393.1:749812582-749882416 GCF_002162155.2 Triticum dicoccoides | reverse complement strand
AGGCTTAACGCCTGAGCACTTTCGGTTCTTTTAGATATCGATTCAAACTTGAATTTGGTGCTTGAATACGATTGCTTTTGGCTCGAAATGTCTTTTGCAGGTTCAAAGCAAGGCGCCTTTACTGCAATCGACTTATTCTTTAGTCCACTTAGGCGAGCACAGGGCTGCAGCTAAGCCCCCGAGTGAAAGTCTGGCTTACCACTCGGTAGGATTTTGATAACTTAGGCTAGCACTGGGCTGCAGCTAAGCCTCCGAGTGAGAGGGTTGCTCTTCACTCGGTAGGATTTTTGTAACTTAGGCGAGTGCTTGGACTGCAGCTAAGCCCCCGAGTGAGAGGGTTGCTCTTCACTCGGTAGGATTTTTGTAACTTAGGCGAGTGCTTGGACTGCAGCTAAGCCCCCGAGTGAGAGGTTTGCTCTTCACTCGGTAGGATTTTTATAACTTAGGCGAGTCCTTGGACTGCAGCTAAGCCTCCGAGTGGAAGTCTGGCTTACCGCTCGGTAGGATTTTGATAACTTAGGCGAAACGGATTCGCAGCTAAGCCTCCGAGTGGGAGTCTGGCTCACCACTCGGTAGGATTTTTACAAACTTAGGCGAAACGGATTCGCGGCTAAGCCTCCGAGTGGGAGTCTGGCTCATCACTCAGTAGGATTTTTACAAACTTAGGCGAAACGGATTCGCGGCTAAGTCACCCACTGAGGGGGAATTTTATTGGACAAAAATAAAAAGTGACAGAAATTATGGAGGAACTATGACACTATTATTTTGAGGTCCATGAACTACAGAAGTACTTTATTGCAACTCATCCGAGTGATAAAACTTAAGTATAAAATGGGCGGAGTAGTTCCGCGTTCCAAGCTCGGGGCTCGTCGATATTATGCTCGACGTTGTAAAGACGGTACGCCCTGTTGTGGAGAACCTTGGTGACGATGAAGGGACCTTCCCAAGAAGGAGCAAGCTTGTGTGGTTTGTGCTGATCCACTCGGAGAACTAAATCTCCTTCCTGGAAGGCTCGACCTCTCACATTTCTGGCGTGGAAACGACGCAAATCTTGTTGGTAGATGGTCGAGCGGATCAGAGCCATCTCCCTTTCTTCCTCTAAAAGGTCGACTGCGTCCTGCCGCGCTTGTTCAGCCTCTGCTTCGTTGTAGATTTCAACTCGAGGAGCATTGTGGAGAAGATCACTCGGCAAGACTGCTTCAGCTCCGTAGACCAAGAAGAATGGAGTTCTTCCGGTCGACCGATTAGGTGTGGTCCGCAGCCCCCAAAGCACTGAGGGAAGTTCGTCGACCCAAGCTCCAGCCGCGTGTTTGAGATCACGCATCAGTCGGGGCTTCAATCCCTTAAGAATCAGTCCATTAGCTCGCTCTGCTTGTCCATTCGACTGCGGATGGGCGACTGAAGCGTAGTCGACCCGTGTGCCTTGGGAGTTGCAGAAATCTCTGAATTCCTCCGAGTCAAAGTTCGACCCATTATCCGTAATGATGCTGTGTGGGACTCCATATCTGAATATTAGTTCCCTGATGAAGCTAACAGCAGTACCGGTGTCAAGGTTCTTGATTGGTTTAGCCTCGATCCACTTGGTGAACTTGTCGACTGCCACCAGTACATGCGTGAAGCCACTTCGTCCTGTTCTCAAAGGACCGACCATGTCCAGTCCCCATACTGCGAAAGGCCAGACGAGTGGGATGGTCTTCAGAGCCGACGCAGGCTTGTGCGACATATTCGAGTAGAACTGACATCCCTCGCACTTATCCACTATCTCTTTTGCCATCTCATTCGCCTTTGGCCAGTAAAATCCGGCTCGGTATGCTTTGGCCACGATGGTCCGAGAGGACGCATGATGACCACAGGTTCCCGAGTGGATATCATTGAGGATGAGTCGACCTTCTTCTGGTGTTATGCACTTCTGACCAACTCCAGTCGCGCTTTCTCTGTATAATTGTCCTTTGATTACGGTAAAGGCCTTAGATCGACGGACGATCTGTCGAGCCTCTTCCTCATCCTCCGGAAGCTCTTTTCTCAGGATATACGCGACATATGGAACTGTCCAGTCGGGAATGACCACCAAGACCTCCATGATCAAGTCGACCACCGCTGGGACTTCAACCTCAGTCGGATCTGTGGCACTCTTGGGCTGTGGAGTTTCTTCGGTGAAAGGATCTTCTTTGACTGACGGAGTGTGTATATGCTCCAAGAACACACCACTCGGAATGGCTTCTCTCTTGGAACTTATCTTTGCTAGATCATCAGCTTCTTGATTTTTCAGTCGGGGTATATGATGGAGCTCCAACCCCTCAAACTTCTTTTCCAGCTTCCTCACTGCACTGCAGTATCCAGTCATGGCTGGGCTTCTCACGTCCCACTCCTTCATCACCTGGTTGACCACTAAATCCGAGTCGCCATAGACCATCAGGCGACGGACGCCGAGTGAAATGGCCATGCGCAACCCATATAAGAGGGCCTCATATTCTGCCTCATTGTTGGAGGAATCAAAGTGAATCTGGAGCACATATCTGAGCTTATCTCCTCTGGGGGAAACCAGGACAACCCCAGCACCGGAACCATTCAACATCTTAGAGCCATCAAAGAACATGGTCCAATGCTCCGAGTGAACTTCAGTCGGCTGCTGTTGTTCAATCCACTCGGCGAGGAAATCTGCTATTGCCTGGGACTTAATGGCTTTCTTTGCCTCAAACTTGATATCAAGGGGAAGAAGTTCAATCGCCCATTTGGCCACTCGACCAGTTGCATCTCTGTTGTGCAAAATCTCTAATAGTGGAGCGTCACTGACGACTGTGATGGAATGATCAGAAAAATAATGAGCAACCTTCTTTGTGGTCATGTATATTCCATACACAAGCTTCTGATAATGAGGATATCTCTGCTTGGATGGAGTCAAGACTTCAGACAAATAATACACTGGGCGCTGAACTTTGAGAGCTTTTCCTTCTTCTTCCCGCTCGACCGTAAGCACAGTACTGACGACTTGTCCTGTGGCAGCGATATAGAGCAACAGAGGCTCTTTGCTGATTGGAGCAGCAAGCACCGGCTGGGTGGAGAGCAGAGCTTTTAGCTCGGCAAACGCTGCATCAGCTTCTGGAGTCCACTCGAACTTGTCTGTCTTCTTCATCAGTCGGTAAAGAGGCAATGCCTTTTCACCGAGTCGTGAAATGAATCGACTTAATGCGGCCAAGCATCCAGTAAGCTTCTGGACATCGTGCACTCGCACAGGGCGTTTCATTCGGAGAATAGTGCCAATCTTCTCTGGGTTAGCGTCGATTCCCCGTTCGGAAACGAGAAAACCGAGTAACTTGCCACCAGGAACTCCAAATGTGCACTTTGATGGATTGAGCTTGATATCATATCTTCTGAGGTTGGCAAATGTTTCGGCGAGATCAGCGAGCAGGTCGGAACCTTTTCGTGACTTGACAACGATATCATCCATATATGCTTCCACATTCCGACTGATTTGAGTGAGTAGACACTTCTGAATCATTCGCATAAATGTGGCTCCGGCATTCTTGAGGCCGAATGGCATGGTGATATAGCAGAAGCACCCGAATGGAGTGATGAAAGCTGTTTTTACCTCGTCGGGTCCGTACAGGCGGATCTGGTGGTACCCAGAGTAGGCATCTAAAAAAGACAGCCTCTCGCATCCCGCGGTCGAGTCAACAGTTTGATCTATGCGAGGGAGAGGAAAATGATCTTTCGGGCAGGCCCGGTTGATGTGCTTGAAATCAATGCACATTCGGAGCGACTTGTCCTTCTTAGGAACCATGACGACATTAGCGAGCCACTCGGAGTGGTATATCTCTCGGATAAATCCTGCCGCCAACAGTCGAGCCACTTTCTCACCAATGGCTTTTCTCTTCTGGACGGCGGACCGCCGAAGATGTTCTTTGACTGGTTTTGCAGACGAGTCGACTCTTAGGCGATGCTCAGCCAGTCCCCTGGGAACACCTGGCATGTCAGCGGGCTTCCATGCAAAAATGTCCCAGTTCTCATGGAGGAACTGGATGAGCGCTTCTTCCTATTTTGGGTCGAGTGTTGTGGAGATGCGGGTCGGAGCTGCATCGGGGTCGGTCGGGTGAATGTGAACAGGCTTCGTCTCACCGGACAACTGGAATGCAGACTCTGTGGCGGGTTTCTTTGATCGCAGCAAGTCACTCGGATCTGCGTTTTGCTTGTATTCCTCGAACTCGACCGCTGTCACCTGGGAATCGGCAATCTTTGAGCCCTTCTGAAAGCACTCTTCTGCCTTTTTCCGATCACCGGTGACAGTGATCACTCCTTTGGGGCCGGGCATCTTCAATTTGAGGTACACGTAACATGGTCGAGCCATGAACCGTGCGTAAGCTGGTCTCCCCAAAATGGCATGATATGCACTCTGAAAATCCACGACCTCAAACGTCAACTTTTCTTTGCGAAAATGTTTCGAATCACCAAACACCACGTCCAAAGCTATTTGGCCGAGTGACTTGGCTTTCTTCCCTGGTATACCTCCATGAAAGCTCATGTTACTAGTGCTCAGTCGGGACATCGGAATGCCCATTCCTTTTAGTGTGTCTGCATACAACAAATTCAGCCCGCTTCCACCGTCCATCAGCACTTTTGTCAGTCGAGTGCCTTCAACAACTGGATCGACCACCAAAGCTTGCCTCCCAGGGGTGGCAATATGAGTCGGGTGATCAGATTGGTCGAATGTGATGGGTATTTGAGACCATTTCAGATAATTTGCTTTTGCTGGGGCAACCATGTTCACCTCTCGGTTAATGACTTTCAGTCGACTCCTGCTTTCCACATCTGCAAAGATCATCAGAGTGGAGTTGATATGCGGATATCCTTCCTCACTGTCCTCCTTGTCTTCAGCCTTGTCCGACTCCTTCTCCTTGTCCTTAGACTGTTTTCCCTGAAACTGCTGGATCAGGAGTCGACATTGGCGAGTGGTGTGCTTCGGGTAGATGATATTCCCCTCTTCGTCTTTCTTCGTGTGGATGTGACATGGCATATCCATTACGTCGTTCCCTTCTTTATCCTTTACCTTCTTGGGGTTCCAGGATCCTTTTGGTTTCCCCTTAAACTTTCCCTGAGTCACGGCCAGAGCCTCTCCTGGAGCTGCCGGTTCAGCCTTCCGCTTCTGTTTCCGACTGGTGTTTCCTTTTTCCGACTGACTCGGCTTGTGCTTGCCGCTTCGGAGTCGGTCTTCTTCTTCGCCGTTGGCGTACTTGGTAGCAATCTCCATCATCTGACTCAAGGTCATGTCACCGGTTCGACCAAACTTCAAACTCAGTTCTCTGTTCTTGACGCCATCTTTGAAGGCGCAGACTGCCTGATGATCAGACACATTCTCCACAATGTGGTGCAAAGTGATCCATCTCTGAATATACTCTCTGAGAGTCTCATTGGTCTTCTGCACGCAGACTTGCAACTCTGTCAGTCCAGCTGGTCGCTTGCAAGTTCCTTCAAACGTTCTGATGAACACTCGGGACAAATCTTCCCAAGTGTAAATGCTGCTAGGCGGTAATTGAGTTAACCATGCCCTGGCAGAACCTTCCAGCATGAGGGGTAAATGCTTCATGGCCACCTCGTCGTTCCCACCACCAATCTGAACTGCCACTCGGTAGTCCTCAAGCCAAGTTTCAGGCTTAGACTCACCAGTGAACTTGCTGACTCCTGTTGCCAACCTGAAATTGGGAGGGATAACTGCGGCTCTGATAGCTCTGCTGAAACATTCAGGACCAGAAACATGCACTCGACTGCTTGTGGGTGCATCTCTGTCGAGTCCGCCTCGATGGGCTCTGTTCCGGTCGACCAAACCTTGCACGATAATGGATCGCGCGTCGAAGCCTGGTTCTCTGGGGTCGACTGGAACCCTTCGCCCTGTACTGTACTGACGCCTGTCATCTTGCTGCCGAGGAGCGTAAGACCCACCCCTCGGAGGCGAATTGGGCACTCGACGCCTATCATCTCAGTCGATTCGGTCGCCATATTGATCTCGCCGATTCTCGCGCCCTTCACGCCGCGGAGGCGATCTGGGGCTGTGAGCCGACTGAACCGTATTCGCAGTGACGGATCGACTGTGAATTCTATTGCGCGACTGAGACACGACTGAATTCTGATCTCCTGCTGCCCGGAGCAGATCCCTGATCTACAGCAAACCTCTGCCAGCTTCCGACTGCGAAGGCTGGATGGACTCTGCTATACGGGTCGCAGCTGCTAAATTCTGGATTGGGGTTCGATATACCTGAGTCGGCGGGAAGAGTTGACGTCGACTGGTGTCGGGAACTCGTTGCCGCGCGCGCTCGTCGAGTGCTCGCTGAAGATTCTCCAGTCGAGTGCGTTCGGCCAAATTGGCCAGACGCGCCTCCTCTAAGGCACGAGCCTCGGGGGTTTCTCCTGCGATGGGAGTACGCAGAGCATCCACGTTCCTGCGGCGAAGTTCCTCTCTTTGCAGAGAGTCGAGTGGCTCGGGCTGGTACTCTTCGTGGCCTCGTGCGGGGTCGCCTCCGTCACCTGCTCCACCATCACGGGCGAAGCCAGGGGGACTGCGGGGCCCGTCGACCATCAAGATTTCCGCCGCTGGATCACTGCTACCGCACTCGGATGCAGTCTCTACGGAGCCAGTCGACAGGTCGAACAAGCCGTAGAGAGATTCGTCGGGCTCGATTGCCGCAACTTGGGTGGTGGCCGATTGGCGAGCCACCGCGTGTCTCACCCATCGCTGAAGCCTCGACCGGCCCGAGCGCTTGCGCTGGCGGGAGACCGGGAGGGTGGACGATGGAGGAGTCGTCCGATACGGGGTCGACGGTTGCCGCAGCAGAACGCCGCGGACACATGCGCGAAAATGCGTCGCACCGCGGACGGGGAGCGCATCAACGTCGAGTGGAGCCTCCTGGAGCCAGGCGGAGTCGTCGGCGATGAAGGTGAGAGTGCCGAGACAGATCTCTCGACCTTTGACCAAAACTCCAGGAGACACCATGATGAAAGTACTCGGAAGAATCGCAACTTCTCCACAAAATCGCTAAAACTTGCCCACGGTGGGCGCCAACTGTCGTGGTTCTAAGCCTGACAGTAGAGTGGGGGTAGGTATGGAGAGGCAAGGTCCTAGCTATGGAGAGGTTGTAAACACAAGGGATGTACGAGTTCAGGCCCTTCTCGGAGGAAGTAATAGCCCTACGTCTCGGAGCCCGGAGGCGGTCGAGTGGATTATGAGTATATGAGTTACAAGGTGCCGAACCCTTCTACCTGTGGAGGGGGGCGGCTTATACAGAGTGCGCCGGGACCCCAGTCAGCCCACGTAGGAGAGGGTTTAAGGTGAGTTAAGTCCGGGGCGTTACTGATAACGCCCCACATAAAGTGTCTTTACTACCATAAAGTCTACTTAATTACAGGCCGTTGCAGTGTAGAGTGCCTCTTGACCTTCTGGTGGTCGAGTGAGTCTTCGTGGTCGAGTCCTTCAAGTCAGTCGAGTGAGTCCCTCGTTGGTCGACTGGAAGGCGACCTCTTCTAAGGGTGTCCTTGGGTAAGGTACTTAGATCAGGTCCATGACCCTACCCTAGGTACGTGACCCCATCAATAGACTCATTTTGCTCTGTATGTAGTCACATGTTGAAATCTCTAGAAAGACAAATATTTAGGAACGCAGGGAGTAGTAAACAATCAGAAAGTGGATGTTTCAGGGAAACCGCAAGAACAAAATAAGAAAACAACAAAATAAAGACAATCGCATGCATCGTAAACGGGGCGAAAGGCTCCTTGACCATGGGTGAAGCAGATGTAGTACCAAAGAATGGGCGTCAGCCAACTATATCAAAAGAAGTACTCACCTACTTCAAGGAGTGACGATGTACCACCATCTACCGCCGAGGAGGCATCTCAGTCCCCTCGCCCTGGTTTGAAGGGCACCGACCCATCAGATGATAAAGAAGCTCACTTGAGAGGTTGAATGGACACCATAACTGGACCAAGGCATACATCTAACACAAACTTAAATCTCAAAGAGAATGATATTGTTGTGGAAAACGAGCCAACCATGGGATGGTCAGCTGATACACCCCCAAGGGTCTGAGCATAAGCCGCCATGGAGGGAACGACGTAGAGGCACCGAATGGAAGGAAGAGGGGCTCTTCACGCCCGAAACCCGAATGGTAGAGGCACGACCGAATAACGATGCATACATGGAAGTGGCCCTCTTCACGTCCGAAGCCTGAGTGATAGATGCACGGCCCCATGACGATGCCTCCATGGAAGGAAGTGGGGCTCTTTCACCCGAAACCCGAATGGTAGATGCACGACCGAATGACGATGCATACATGGAAGTGGCCCTCTTCACGCCCGAAGCCTGAGTGATAGAAGCACGACCCCATGACGATGCCTCCATGGAAGGAAGCGGTGCTCTTCATGCCGAAAGCCTAGTGATAGAGGCACGACCCCATGTCGATGCCCCCATGGAAGGAAGTGACGCTCTGCACCGACATTTATGCCTCGGCTTCATGGCTGCCTTCAACCAAAGCTCATGCTTCTTATACTCATAAAAATACGTTGTTGTGGCCAAATTATTTTTTTGGTTCGGAACATGTGAAGGGTTCAGAAGGACCAGGGGTTGTTATTTAACAAAACGACGCAAAACTCACACCGAGGCCCAACTGGAAAGTAAAACTTTAACTTGTTGTAGCATGTTTGCAAGAAGAACCCACAAGTAAAACATAGATTGCAATTGAGTTATCCGTGCTTGCAACACTAAGCCCCGGCAGTTGACGACGGTGTCACTTGGGGTGAGAGGGGCAACAGTGGACCGAGAACCATAGCTCACCAATGACCGTTTTGACATGCAGCTCAGGAGGACGAAGCAGAGGACCATCATCATATGACATCTCTCTTCATAATGCCTGAAGAGAGACGGGAGAGGAACGGTCCGTCCTCAACAACTTGGAGCTTATCGGGCGACTTTCGCCACATTCAACGGTCCGTCCTCAAGAACTTGGAGCTTATCGGGCGACTTTCGCCACATCCAACCATGGGCATCAAGCAGGCAGAGGTATACATGGGAGCAGCGAGCTATGGCAGTCGACTCTTGGTCGTGGCTGCAAAAATTGAAGTAGACACTCCCAGCAGTGAACTATTCCATTCTCTTTTTAAAAGCCAATGACCTAAAAGTTGAGTATTTACAATGCAAAAGAAATGGGAAATAAAAAATGAAAGCCCCCGGTGAGGATCGAACTCACGACCTTTCCCTTACGAAGGGAACGCACTACCACTATGCTACGGAGGCCCGCCGTGCCCATCACTGCTCTGACACATCCTTAATTTAATCACCTGATTAACCCCTCCGCCACTCCACCCACCGGAACGGCTAACCACTGTCACACCCCCGACGCACTAACCGGAGCGATTTCGAATTTTGAAACGACGGTGCAGCAACAGCACTAGTACCAGTCACCGGCAACAAAAATCAAAATGCAAAGCCTTGGTACGTACAGCACGCAGTACTTCCCGCAGGGGTGCTGCGCCGGCTCGTAAATGCGGCCGGGCCGGCGTGTCGGCCCGGGCCCAGATTCAGAGGCCGAGCGTACGTCTGCGTCGCATTCATGGATGCCTGCCTCCAGCACCAGCACCAGCAGCAGCAGCAGCAGCAGCAGGCACACAGGCAGCGGCAACGGCTCTCGCACCGCCGGCCCCCGCTCCTCCTCCATTCATTCATTTCCAGGCATACCATAGAAATATCTTCACTGACGAGCGGCGTCCCGCCATTGTTTTCAACGCGAGAGCTTTGGCGCCTGCCCACACCCATGCTGGATGGATGGGATGGCATCTGCCCTTTGGGGAGGCGACCCACGGTTGACAATGATACATGTACGCGACGCGGCTACGACGCCGGCCCGCACCGGCGGCGAATCTCTGCAAGTTGAAGGAAAATGCGGCCCGATTCCTTCCGGTGGTCTGCTATGCTGCCAATGATTGGCTACAGAAGGGGAAGGGAATCAAAGAAGCAATAGCGATAGAAATGCAAACACATGCGAACACCAATCTCCTGAATCATAATGGAAGCGGTAAGTTCTTTCGAGTTGAAACAAGGGTCCTGCGGTCCGAGTCCGGCAGTGGATGACGATGGTTGGACGCAACATACTACAACTTGTACTACTGCGACATATTTTCAAAACAAGAATACCACTCGCGACGGCAGCATGGCACTACAGCATGCACAGGGTATACACGGCAACAAATTTAACCTACAAGTCGTCAGAGTACCAAGCACAGCACAGCACAGCAAAGCAGGGAAATCACAGAACCAACCAAGCAAGCATAATGAGGAGCAAATCATACGCGCGAATGCATGCCATGGGACACAAACAACAGCTTAATCTAACATTACCCAGACTGATATTATCACAATGTTAGCCGGTGACAATGGACGGAAAGAGTAACCAACCATCTAGGTACAAGCAGGGGAGCACCCGGCGGCAGAGGACATACACCCTCCGCCGCCAGGGCACCACCCCCGCCGGCGGCGGCGCCAACAGGGAGCGCTGTCCGTTATAGCAGGCAGCGGGACGACGACAAGAAAAAAAAGGTAAAACAACATCACGATGTGAAGTGAAACTTGGGATAACTCTAGTGGAGATGGACAGGCTCCTTATGACACCACCGCACACAGCTCACGTCGGTTCTCGCGCAGCAGCCGCTCCCGCCTTTGTCCGCCGGAGCCAGCAGCCTTGACAAGATGCGTCTTCTTCACTCGTCGTCGTCCTCGTCCTGCAATGGGCAGCAGCACAAGCTTATTTATGTTCAGAACATACACTACCAACATGTCTTAACAGGTGCTTCTTATGACTGAATTTTCAGTCTAAGATTCAAGACATCTTGATTATTATGCTTTTTTTATTGATCCAATTTGGCTACCTCTACAGGATAGACATCAACAGAAAACAAGTCTCAACTCGATAACATATACACTTACGATATACCGCTAAGGAATAATGCAGCATTCTGGTGAAGCAATAAGCATGCCTAGCAAGTTCGATACAAGCTACAGTATACAGGAGGTGGTGTATTATACCTCATCGCTACCCTCATCGTCATCGTCGTCATTGATCTCCGACTTGGACTTGTCGGATTCCTCCTCATCTTCCTCCTCCACCTCCTTGGCGGCCGCCTTCTTTGGGGCGGCAGCAGCAGCGCTCTGAACAAACAAACCACAGAGCAAAGATTAGCCATTAACATCAAATCAGACACGGCAATAAGGCTAAATCACTCGGTCAGCGAGGCGCTACCTCGCCCTTGTTGTAGGCGGCAATGGCCTTGTTGTACTCGCCCTTGAGCTTGTTGGCCTTGGCCACGTAGGGGGCCTTCTCCTGCAAAGCAAACCCAGAGACCTCGCGTGTCAGGACAAATCGGGCAACATATCTGCCGAACCTAGCAAGCTAGGGTTAATTGATCAGAAGCTGGGTCAGCTACAAACGCTCACCGATTCGCTCAAGCTCTTCCACCTCTCACCGGCCGCTTTGCCGACCTGAATAATAAGAAGTTACAGCGGAAGCAGCTAGTCAGTTCCCAGATCATGATCCAATCTATAGCACCCTTTTTTCTAGACTAGAACACCAATCTATCTACAGCGCCTGGCAGATTAATTTCTACTACATGCTGGCACACAAAGCAAATCGGGTGTCGGGATTGAATTCTGAAGGGACTTACGGCGGCGACGGACTTGTTCTTGGGGTTCTTCTGCTTGAACTCCTCGCGGAACTCGCCCCTGCCAACCAAACCAACCAAACAGAAGCAGCAGGGTCAGGTTCAGAGCAGCGGCCGCCCGGGAAGCACGGGGGAAGAGCAACAGAAAAACAGAATCTGAGGAAGGAAGCAGGGTTGGATCCATCTGCTGGGGGAGGGCGTACATGAAGACGAAGAAGGCGGAGGGCGCCCTCTTGGGCTTGTTGGGGTCCTTGCCGGCCTTGCCCTTCTTCCCCTTGGCCGCCGGCTTCTCCGCCCCCTTGCTCTTCACCGCCAACCTATTCAACCAACAACAACAACGCAGATCGTCAGAAACCCTAATCACGCGGACAGATCTACCAGAGACCAGGCCGAATCGGGTCCTTACTTGGTGTCGGCCTTGGCGGCGCCCTTGGATTTGGCCCCCTTCATGGCTGGTGGGTTTCCCTGCGCCGAAAAACACGAAATCAGCGAGCGCACGGGCCGGATCCGCGCGGGGCGGGCCGGAATCGGGCGTACCGGCGGCGGATCGGCGGCGGATCGACGGAGAATCGAGGCTCACCTGGGTGGGGAGGGAGGGAGGGCGCTCCTGGTTTGGGTTGGGGAAAGGAGAGAGGGGACGGGGACAAGGCTGGGCTAACGCTGCGCGGCGACGAGGGGATAAGAAGCGCTCGCCCGCCCGAGGGCGTATCCGCGATTCCGCCCTATCTCCGAGGGCCCGCCCACAACTCCCAATTCGAATTTTCGGACCGATCGCGAGCTTTTGTCACCCCCGTTCGCGTACCCAGCGGTGATTTGTGGAGCCCGGGACGCGGTGGGGCCGGGCTGTCATGTAGAGCCGCAGGGTGGGTAACAAGGCGGGTTGCCGCTCAGTACAAGTCGCGAGGGGGGTAAACGTGATTGTCGCAAAAGGAAGGGGCCTGAGCGTAAGGGCGCGCGCGCAGGGGCTTGGGCGGGATTTTGGAAATTTGGGGCCGCGCCGATATTTTTGCATGTGCCACGCGCGGGGGGCGGGCCCGGGCGGTCAGCGGCCTGCGGCGGCACATGCCGCGCCACGTCACCGATCCGCGAGGTGCGCGGGGATTGGCCGGGGCGGTGCGACGGAGGAGCGTGGTGGCGCCTGTGCTTTCACCCTGTGCTTCCTATGGCGCACGGCGCGGCCTCGCTCCGGCCGCTGGAGGCGCCGATCCGCCCCGTTCGACACGCCTCCGTTCGCCGCGCGACGAACGCTGCCGATCCATGGGTGGCTTTGCCTAGGTCTCGAACGCATTCTGAGTTTCATGTGGTTTTGTGTCTGCTGCTGGTCACGGTGACGTCACCACGATCAGCGTCATCTTCGCCAGAAATGACGCTTTACTGTGGTTTTTTGTAGGGAATTGCTTGCACGGGTGATTTGTTGTGGCCTGGCCTGCCGCCGGATCCATGGGTATGGAGATGGAACTTGGTATGAGTTTTTCACAAGAAGAATATACTCATAATTTGTCTCGAAAATAAACATGAATACTCATGATCCAAGAGTTTCAATCATTTTTTGGTGTACCCTGATAGCTGGGGATCGATCGCCTAGGAACTACTCCCGTCGAACGATTCATTCGCCAAAGGGAGTAGCATCCGGCGGTCATTAACTTGTGAACGATGTAACTATTATTTGAGATTAACAAAGCTAGCCATGATGGCTTTTCAGAAAGAGGAAAAAAGACTTTCAACGGTCATTTATGATCGTTCGCTGGGGCGGGCCAGGGCGACCCCGATTGACCCAAGGGGCCCAGTTAACTGTTTTTTAGAAAATGCCACGAATAAAAGCAAATTCTTATATAAAAAATAGAGAACCCCCATATTTTGAAATTCCATGCTCTGAATTTATGAAAAATGTCGTCATCGGTATTAAAAAATGTATTTATACTTGCCGTGGTCCTATAGTTTGAGTTGTCGTGTCAACGATGAAGAAGAAAATGCCATGATAAAAAATGTCATCTCTTAATAATAAAAATGGCGCTTATTAATAAATAAAACATGACATCTCTTACTAGTTAATAATAAGAAATGTCATATCTCTTTAATAATGGAAATGTCATCTCTTGATAATAATAATAAAATTTCATATCTTAATAATAAAAATGCCATGTACAAGAAAACTCAGTTTGTGAAACAAAAATGGAAAAAAATCACATAAAGCGTTCTTTAATCTTTATTTTAATAGTAGGTTCCCATTCATCATATAATTTCCTAGGTACTGAAATCTCCAATAATAGCTTTTCTTCTAAAGCTTTCATCATAGCTTCTACGATATGTTTAATAAAAGCCTTATTTTGTTCATAAGCATTGGGTGAATTTATCATGGATCGCAACAAGGAAATACATTCAATTAAATAACAACTATCGTGGTTAAAATCCTTGAAATCCAAAGTACTGAACACATCACTATTTAAAGTTTTGACCTCTCCAAACCCACTTTTATGAAAAAAAAGTTATTAAGATTATCACCCTCCGAACAATTGGGACGCCGTCTAGCTAAAGTTGACTCATCTTCAGTCCCCTTTTCATCAAGTTTTATATTTTTAAACAAAGATTCAATGGGTGAGACACCAATCGTTTTAAGCTATTCATCACGATTATGATAAAAACCGGGCGGAACCGCTTTTTCTAGAAATTCTCGCTTAGCCCTCAACCAAGTGGTTCTTTCTTTACTCTCATTAATGGAGACGTGGATAGCTTTAATGGACTCGTTAATATCAAGCTTGGGTGGCAAAATTTTAGATTTCAGATTTTCCACATCATGAACAATTATATCCATGTTCCTAGCCATATCATTTACGTTACTCAATTTTTTTCTCTATCATAGTATTAATAATCTTTTGAGAATTAATAAATTCTTTAATATTACTTTCAAGATCAGAGGGCATCCTGTTATTATTATTATTATTATTATTATTATTATTATTATTATTATTATTATTATTATTATAAAAATTACCATAGGAATTCCATGATTACTAGAGGAATTTCTAGGAAACGGCCTAGGATTAAAATTGCATGTATAAGCATTACTATTGAAATTATTTCGAGAGACAAAACTCACATCAACGGAATCATTTTTTTGCTCAATCAAAGTAGACAATGGCACGTCATTAGGATCAACAAGAGCATTCTTACTAGCAACCATTTTCATAAGCGCATCCATCTTATCACTCAAAGTATTAATTTCTTCAACAAAATTCACCTTTTTACTAGCTGGAGTTCTTTCAGTATGCCATTGTGAATAATTTGCCATAATATTATCTAAGAGTTTTGTAGCTTCTCCTCAAGTGATTTCCATAAAGGTACCCCCCATAAATTCAACCCCGCATAAATTTTTTGCATGATCATCCATATTAAACCATGAGTGAGGCAATTTCTTATCATTAATTTCATTCTCTCCCAAGATTGTGCAACATGTTCATGCTCAAGTTGCTTAACATTAATGATTTGATTTCTAATAGAAATATTTTTTGCGGGAGGAAAATACTAGGCAATAAAAACATCCTTACACTTATCCCAAAATCAATACTATTTCGTGGCAATGATGAAAATCAAGTTTTAGTGCAATCTTGTTGTGAGAAAGGAAATAATTTCAATTTGACAATATCATTATCCACATCTTTTTTTCTTTTGCATATCACATAATTCAAGGAAAGTATTAAGATGGGATGCGACATCTTCATTAGGACTACCAGAAAATTGTTCTTTCATAACAAGATTTAGCAAAGCATCATTAATATCACACGACTCCGCACTAGTGGCGGAAAGAGCAATTGGATTACTAATAAAATCATTATTATTTGTATTGGAAAAATCACACAACTTGGTATTTTTTGAGACATTGCGACAAAGCAAGCAAGCAAGCAAAAAAAGGCGAACGAAATTTTTTGCGTGTTTTCTGAAAACGTTTTAGAAGTGGGGGAGATGAAAACAAGAAGCAAATGGTAAATGAAAGTAACTGCAAGGAAATGAAAGTTTATGCGATGGTACTTGATATGTTTTGGTGATGTCTCCCGGCAACGGCGCCAGAAATTCTTCCTGCTACTTGTGAGCTACGTTGGGATATCCTCGAAGAGGAGAGGATGATGCAGTACAGTAGAGATAAGTATTTCCCTTAGTTAAGAACCAAGGTTATCAATCCAGTAGGAGAACCATGCAAGACCTCGTGAACAAATACTTGCACCCAACGCGATCAAGGGGGTTGTCAATCCCCTCGGCGGTTAATTGCAAGGATCAAGTCTGATAATGGTAGATAGATAAACAAAAACACAAAATAAAAGAACAATAAATAAATTGCAGCAAGGTATGTTTGGATTTTATAGTATATGATAAAGGTAGACCCGGGGGCCATAGTTTTCACTGGTGGCTTCTCTCTCGAACAAAAAGCATATGATGGGTAAACAAAATACTGTTGGGCAGTTGATAGAAAAAATGCATAGTTATAACGATATTCAAGGCAATGGTCATGTATATAGGCATCACATCCGAGAAAAGTAGACCGACTCCTGTCTGCATCTACTACTATTAGTCCACACATCAACCGCTATCCAGCATGCATCTAGATTATTAAGTTCGTAAAGAACAGAGTAACGCCTTAATCATGATGACATGATGTAGACAAAGTAAACTCAGGCAACATGAATAAACTCCATCATTTTATCCTTAACGAAAACAATTCAAATGCGTGTCTTGTCCCCTACTTCGTCACTAGGATATAGAGCACCGCAAGATTAAGCCCATTACAAAGCACCTCTCCCATTGCAAGATAAATCAATCTAGTTTGCCGAACCAAACGGATACATCGGAGAGAAATACAAAGCTATAATAATCATGCATATAAGAATTCAGAAAAGACTCAAATATTTCTCATGAATAATCTAATCATAAACCCAAAATTCATCGGATCCCAACAAACACACCGAAAAAGAAGATTACATAAAATAGATCTCCAAGAACATCGAGGAGAACATGTATTGAAAATCAGAGAGAGAGAAGAAGCCATCTATCTACTAACTATGGACCCTTAGGTCTGTGATAAACTATTCACACATCATCGGAAGGGCAGCAAGGTTGATGTAGAGGCCCTTGCTACTTCTTGAGCTCGCATTGATTTTTCCCTTGAAGAGGAAAGGGTGATGTGGCAAAGTAGAGATAAGTATTTCCCTCGGTCAAGACCAAGGTATCAATCTAGTAGGAGGCACAAGCAAGTCTCCAATATATGCACCTGCACAAACAAACTAAAAACACTTGCGCACAATGCAAAATAGGGGTTGTCAATCCCTTCACTGTCACGAACAAGAGTGAGATCTAATAGAGATAGATTTAAAAGAAATAAAAGTAAATAAAATCAGCAAGGTATTTTGTGTTTTTGGTTTTATAGATCTGAAAAAATATGATGGAAAATAGACCCGGGGCCATAGGTTTCACTAGAGGCTTCTCTCTTGAAAGAAAACATACGGTGGGTAAACAAATTACTGTCGAGCAATTAATAGAAAGGCGCAAAGTTATGACGATATCTAAGGCAATTGTCGGGGTTATGATCCTGACAATGAGTACTAGGGGTACAAATAAGGAGGCAGAGACTAGCTACGGCGTAGGTGTAACACACGGTGTTTAACGAGTTCATGCCCCTCACTCGGTGGAGGTAAAAACCCTATGTCTCATGCCCTGAGGCTTTGCTTTGATTTGATAGATAGGATTACGGAGTTGAACGTGCCCGGCTATGGAGAGGGGTGCGGCTTATATAGAGTGCGCTGCAGCCCCATGTCTCCCATGCTGCCATGGCAATTAATGCCATTGAATGAGGCAGTTACTAGTGTAACGAGCCTATACTATAGCAGTTATAGGTAACGGTAGCTATGACTCTATTTAGTGGATGACTTAGGATTTTTCGGCCGTTGCAGCTCCCGCGACGCCTTCTTGCCCTATACGTCCGAGTGATTGATAGTCCGCCGAGTGACGTGTGGTTGTCCGAGTGTTGCAGAGTCATCCGAGTGATCCTCCTATTGTACGCATCTGAATATTGGCATGGTCTAGGGACCTACCTATGATGGTGATGGGCCCCATGCCGGTCCCGAATGATGGGTCCTTGACCCTACCTATAATAGGTGACCACATCATTAGCCCCCAATCAGTTGGGATTTCGTAGATCAGACGAACCAATTCTTCGGTTATGTCCGAGTGCTACAGGACCACTCGGAATATGTTTCCATGTCGTGATTCGTTGTTCCTTGGATGAAATCGCAATGGATTCCGGACTTTAATTTTACCCGGGTGACCGGGTGCTGTTGATCATCGAGAAAAAACTAGGTGGCATTCATTTTGTCTCCCGGAAGAGATAGACTAGGGGCCCGAGTGAGGGCATGCCATGGCAACTCGAGGAGTGACACAGACGCATGGTCTGATTCTCTAGAGAGAACGCCACTTATCCCAGGGGAATGCCAGCACGGGCCTCCTACAAGTCCAGGTTTACAAGTCATGCGCCTTGGAGCCTTCTGAGAGGTTGAAGTGAACCCGCAGAGGGGCGTCAAGCTCGTCACATAACGATCCTGAAGAAGACTTCAATCGAGTGTTTAACATGGCCGAGTGCATGGATCCCCGTGGAGGGTGGTCAGTCGGACTGACATGTGTCCTTTCGGAACGGAGATGTGGGCAATCAATCAGATTGATTCGGCCCGGAAAATACGAGATTTGAATTCGTGCGCTGAAGCAGTAACGTCGTGCATTGGTGGGAAAGTGGGGGGTGCGGCTCCTCGATTTGCACGCATGATCTCCGCCATGTGCCACGGCTGTCCTGCGCAAAGCACTGCCGCGCGGGCCGTCGATCCATGGATTGGCGGTGAGAGATTCGTCTCGAGATCTTGTCTGTTGTTATAAAAGGTTTGAGGGCAAAGGTCCGGCCCTCAAATCCCCTTCTTCCCCTTTTGACTCCTCTGCTCCTCTTCTCCGCCTGAGTGCACGATGATGGCGAGAGGTTCCATAACGAAGGCAGAGAAGGCGAAGAAGGCAGGGAAGGCCACCTCCGCCGGTTCGACCGCTGCGGCGGCTGGCGGTGCGTCGGGGGAATGGCTCCCGTTGCACGTTTTCGCTCGACGGCTGGAGGATTTGGTGGAGGAGGGACTGATCCCGCACGACAGGTGGCGTTGCCCGGGCGCGAGAGAGATCGAGCCGGCGCCTGAAGCAGACGAGCGCGTCCTGCTCGTCACCCATGTCGAGCGAGGTTTCCCAATGCCTCCGCACCCTTTCTTTCGAGCATTCCTTGATTTCTTCGGTGCTCAACTCTACCATCTTCCCCCCAATGCCATCATTTATCTTTCGGCTTTCATCTCCCTCTGCGAGAACTTCCTGGGTTTCCATCCTCAATGGGGTCTCTTCAAACACATCTTCACTTGTCGGTCGGCGTCGGTGAAGAAGGACTCGACAACTGGGGAGAAAACCCACATCACCCAGCTGTGCGGGGTTCTGGGCATCCAGGTTCGTGGGAGGAGGTCGTTTCCCAAGATGAGCTTTCCCGACTCTGTTAAGGGGTGGCAGGGAAGTTGGTTTTACCACAAAGACGTCCCCAGCACCAACAGCCAGTCGTCGTACTCGACCGAGAGGGTGCGGGCTCCATCGACTCTTACTGTAGGGAAGGAGGAAAATGTGGGTGTCGACATCTTGTCCAGCGCGTTAATAGGCATTGTGAACGGTGGGGTGAAAGACATGGACTTGCTGGAGACCTTCTTCAGTCGGAGCATCCAACCACTGCATGCCAGGGCCCACTCCATGTGGCTATACGAGGGGCCGGGTGACTCCACTCGGGTGCACCCAGAAGATCTCACCAAGGAGGAGGTGGGCGCCAAGATCAAGGCCATCACTTGCGCCCGCGATAATCCGCGGGGGACTCGGTTGGTGTCAGCCTTCCACAAGGACATGCCGCCCATCAAGGTACTTGTCCCTGATTTGGTCGGTTTAGTCGTAGGTTGTCTTCTGTGCTGTTGATCCTCATGTTTGCATACATTTGCTTCTCAGGACTTCCAAAACTTGATCTCCCGGATCCCTATGGTGGACCACTCGCCTCGGGATGTGACGAGTGACACCAAGCAGCAGTTCTCGGAGAGGTCCGATGATGATGAGAGTGATGACGATGACGATGAGGACGATGATGAGACTTCAGAGGAAGAGGAAGATGCAGAGTCCTCCCGTCTTATGAGGCCCCCAAAGAACCCCGCTCCAAAGTGTTGCATGATCCCAAGAGGAAGGCGGGAGAAACTCAGCAACTGACTACTTCTAGTCGAGCAACTCAGAGTTCCAATCGCGCCCGTGCCGAAGCTAAGAGCTCAGCGGAGAAGCAACCCAAGTTGCCCAAGCAAATCTCCTCCAAGCCTTGGAAGACTTCTACTCAAGATCGCTATCCTTGAAAAAATATACATATGAACAGAAGTACGAAGGTTTACATGTACCCCTGCAAGGAATAATCCTTTGTGTAACAACAACTGAGTTTTCCAAATCATAATAGTGCGGCATATTTGGCTCTAAGTCAAATTGTTATATATTTACTCATATATTATTAATGATTTGTGACACAGCTACTAGCCCGTGTAGGTGCACGGGTTGACGACTAGTACTGGATTAATGGATGGTGGCTGGAAGATTAAAGGAAAGGATGCGATGGGAAAACACTTCATCAGGGAATAAGCCAGCAAGCGACCGGGTGTGAGGATGGAGTACAGAAAATAACGAAGAGGCGTTGGTGGGAAAATTGTTGAGGTGCCTAGATTCTGACGTGGACATGACGCATGGGTTGCTCCTATTTAGTATTGATGATGTGGCATGGTGATGCTTGATACGTCTCCAAGGTATCTATAATTTTTCATTGTTCCATGCTATTATATTATCTATTTTGGATGTTTAATAGGTATTTATATGCTATTTTATATTATTTTTGGGACTAACCTATTAACCGAGAGCCCAGTGCCAGTGTATGTTTTTTTTGCCTATTTTAGAGTTTCGCATAAAAGGAATACCAAATGGAGTCCAAATGGAATGAAACTCTGCGATGATCTTTCTTAGACCAGAAGGAAACCAGAAGACTTGGAGATGAAGTTGGAGACACAACGAGGCGGCCACGAGGCAGGAGGGCGCTCCCTACGTCGTGGGCCCCTCATGGGTCTCTTGACCTAGCTCCTTCGCCTATATATACTCTTATACCCTGAAAACATCCAGGAGAGCCATGAAACCACTTTTCCACCGCTGCAATCTTCTGTACCCGTGAGATCCCATCTAGGGGCCTTTTCCGGCGTCCTGCCGGAGGGGGATTCGATCATGGAGGGCTTCTACATCAACACCATTACCTCTTCGATGAAGCGTGAGTAGTTTACCACATACCTATGTGTCCATAGTTAGTAGCTAGATGGCTTGTTCTCTCTCTTTGATTCTCAATACCATGTTCTCCTCGATGTTCTTGGAGATCTATTCGATGTAACATTCTTTTGCGGTGTGTTTGCAGAGATCCGATGAATTGTGGATTTATGATCAGATTATCTATGAATATTATTTGGTTCTTCTCTGAATTCTTATATGCATGATTTGATATCTTTGCAAGTCTCTTCGAATTATCGGTTTAGTTTGGCCTACTAGATTGATCTTTCTTGCAATGTGAGAAGTGCTTGGCTTTGGGTTCAATCTTGCGGTGTCCTTTCCTAGTGACAGTAGGGGCAGCAAGGCACATATTGTATTGTTGCCATCGAGGATAAAAAGATGGGGTTTTCATCATATTGCTTGAGTTAATTCCTCTACATCATGTCATATTACTTAATGTGTTACTCCGTTCTTTATGAACTTAATACTCTAGACGTAGGCAGGAGTTGGTCGATGTGTGGAGTAATAGTAGTAGATGCAGAATCATTTCGGTCTACTTGACACGGACGTGATGCCTATATTCATGATCATTGCCTTAGATATCGTCATAACTTTTCGCTTTTCTATCAATTGCTTGGCAGTAATTTGTTCACCCACGTAATATTTGCTATCTTGAGAGAAACCACTAGTGAAACCTATGGCCCCCGGGTCTATTTTACATCATATTAATTTCCCATCAACTTGCCAATTTCTGTCGCCGTTCCCTATTTTGCAATCTTTACTTTCCAATCTATAAACCAAAAATATCAAAAATATTTACTTTACTGTTTATCTATCTCTATGAGATCTCACTTTTGCAAGTAACCGTGAAGGGATTGACAACCCCTTTATCGCGTTGGGTGCAAGTTGTTGATTGGTTGTGCAGGTATTCGGTGACTTGTGTGTTGTCTCCTACTGGATTGATATCTTGGTTCTCAAACTGAGGGAAATACTTACGCTACTTTGCTGCATCACCCTTTCCTCTTCAAGGGAAAACCAACGCAAGCTTAAGAGGTAGCAATAATGTGGATAGTGTGCATGTTGAGAGAATAGGTAGAAGTGGGGAGCAACTTCTTAAGAATGTTAGATAGGTTAGTCACAAAAAATGATATATAACTGCATATAAAACATCCAAGATTGATACTATAATGGGAATGCATAATTAAAAATTATAGATATGTTGAAGACATATCATACTCCAGCGGAAGTACCGTGCAACCGGTACTACCGCTAGGAGCAAGCGGCATTGCCACGAAATCCATGAAGGATAGCAGAGAAATCCACGGTAAGACACGCGGTACTCCAGCGGAAGTACCACACAAGCGGTACTACCGCGTATTCATGAAGGGTAACCAGCGGAAGTACCACACAAGAGGTACTACCGTGGTGACCAGCGGTGCTACCGCTAATTACCAACATGAAAGCCAGAACACAACAAAAGAAAACAAGACCAAAACTGCCATAACTTCTGCAAATGAACTCTGATTTTGACGAACTCAATCTTGGTGAAAGTGCGTTATATCGACTAGAGGGGGGGTGAATAGGCGATTTTTATGAATTCTTCACTGAGGAATTTGCTGGTGAGGAAATTCCTAAGCGAAGAACTGCTTGCAGCGGAATAAGTACTCAGAAGTAAGCATAATAGAATACAGGCATGGTCATCATGATGAAATGAAGACAAACACAGAGTACAGAAAGCGTAATCATAGGATAACACAAGATGAAGACAAATAGACTGAAGAAATTGAACTGAGGAAATTGAGAAAGTCTTCAGTCAAAGTCTTCAAACACAGATATGATGAAGCACTCAACACAGTAATGAGGAAATGAAAGAGTTGAGGAAATAGAACCAGTAAGGTTGGTGAACATAATGATTTGGTAGAACAGTTCCAACTGCTGTCTCAGTTGTACATCTGGTTGGAGCGACTGAGTATTTAGACTCGAGGACACACAGTCCCGGACACCCAGTCGCTGAGCACGCAGCTCAGGACACCAAGTCCTCACCGTATTCTCCTTGAACTAAGGTCACACAGACCTTGTCCAATCACTCGTGGTAAGTCTTCAGGCAACTTCCAAACCTTCACAGACTTGGTCACTCGGCGATCCACAATTCCTCTTGGATGCTCTAGACCATGACGCCTAACCGTCTGGAAGAAGCACAGTCTTCAAAGGTAACAAGCGTCGGATCCACGCAGGATCAATCTCTTCAGTGATGCTCAATCACTTTGGGTTTGTAGGTGTTGGGTTTGGGGTTTTTCCTCACTCGATGATTTTCGCTCAAAGTCCTCAGAGGATGGGTTGCTCTCAAATGACAAGTGTCAAGTTCTCTCGGAGCAGCCAACCAGCTAGTGGTTGTAGGGGGCGGCTATTTATAGCCTAGGGAGCAGCCCGACATGATAAGACATAAATGCCCTTCAATGATATGACCGTTAGGTGGATAAGATATTTTGGGACAGCTGGCGCGCAGCACAACAACGGTCGGAAATTTGACTCTCAAATTCCTCAGGGCTATCATGTTCCTCACTGTGTAGGCAATCCGCACTGGCGAATTCCTAACTCCTCAGTCAGAACAAATTCCTCAGCGACCAGAAGAACTTCATCTCTGTCACTAAAGAAATTGACTGAACTGTATGAGATTTTCAATGGCTTCACTCGAAGGGATTGGTAAGTGTAGGATTTTGAGTTGAGCATCACATGGAAATTTTTCCTTAGTATTTCCTCGACCCCCTTTAACAGTACGGTGTTTCCTATGACTCAAGAAAGAGAAAACGAAACTACGAAAACAAAAGTCTTCACGCTTCATGTTCCTCAAATGAATACCAAGTCTTCAAGGTCACACCAATTTCTTCACTTTCAAAGTCTTCAAAAAGTCTTCAGAATATCAAAGCTTCAGTCGAAGAACTTCATTTTTAGGGGTCGACTTTCTCTGTAAATATCAAACTCCTCATAGACTTATAGACCTGTGTACACTCATAAACACATTAGTCCCTTAACCTATAAGTCTTCAATACACGAAAATCACTAAGGGGCACTAGATGCACTTACAATCTCCCCCTTTTTGGTGATTGATGACAATATAGGTTAAGTTTTCAACGGGGATAAACATATGAAGTGTAAATACTGATATTGAGGAATTTGATTGCAAGATATAGAAGAACTCCCCCTGGAGATGTGCATAGTGAGGAATTTGCTTTTGAGGCAATGCACATTTGAAGAGTTGAATCATGGAGATCTCCCCCTATATCTTGTAATTCATACACTCATTTGACATATAATATGAAGAATTTGAAATGCATGATGAAATATGGTGACTGATGTAATTCAACATGCGTGTATTAACATAAAACGAAGAATAAGCATGCAGAGGAACACATCAAAAGTATCAGAGCACCATCGGGTTTAAGATTACAACTCGATCCAATAAAGTTTCAGAAGAACGAGAGTTGTAACTTAGCAAAAAAAAATGCCCATATAATAGACCCGCTTGAAGACTAACTCAAATTTCTCCCCCTTTGTTATCGAATGACCAAAAGGATCGAAACTGAGGACTAACGCCCCTGAAGAAAATCAAGTCGATGGAGGAGCGCCAGTGTTGTCGGGGTCGGTTGTCGTAGTAGGGCCTGCTGCAGTGTCGTCCAAGTCTTCATTTTCATCAGTGTCGCGCGATGAAGAATAAGAGCTGGCCACCAAGGAAGGAACCTTGACCTTCTTGTATTTCTTCAGTGGAGGTGCAGACCAGTCAAATTCTTCCTTCAGACCCATTTTCTTTAGATCTTCTTCGCTGTAGACATGAGACAGAACAACCCAGGTACGGTTGAAGGTTTCATGGAGGTAGTATTGGTTTTTCTTCACTGCATTGTGTGTTGAGGTCATGTTGTGAAGAATTGAACCAAACTGACGCTTGACCCATTTATGATTGCGATCAAATTTCTGATGAAGACTGAGGAGTAACTCACGACCAGTCATCACCCTGGGTGCTGTGGCTTGAGGATTTTGCTTGGCAGAGTTGTTGGCGGCAGAGTCATGTGTGGCAGAGTCATCATTGGTTGAATAGGATGCAGCCTTGCGAAATTGACCATCCAATGGACGAATGCCTTCATCTATCACAGCAGTTGCCTTGCCTTTGTCATCAGCTGAGGAAAATGTCCGTTTGAGGACTTCAATTGGAGGCAAGTAGCTGCAGTGATTCAGAGTATCAGCCCTGTAATTGAGTGAAGACCTTGTCCTGATGAATCTCATAATCCATGGTGCATAAGGCTTCAGCTCAAATGGTGACATAGCAATATTTGCGAGAGTCCTCATGAAGAAATCATGGAAGTTGACGGGAACACCATGAATGATATTGAAAAGCATATTCTTCATGATGCCAACGACTTCTTCATCATTTGAGTCGTGGCCTTTGATGGGACTCATTGTCTTCGTCAGAATGCGATAGACAGTCTGAGGCACATATAGTAATTCCTTGACGAGGAATTTGGTTCGAGGGGCCTGCCCTGGCTTCAAAGGCTTCATCAGCACTTGCATGTAATGATTTGTAAGCTCAGGTTCACTGTAGACGTAACGAGCACCGTCAAGGGGAGGACTGAGTGGGAGGGCACGAAGCAATTCAGTTGCTGGTGCCTTGTAGTGAGTATTTTCTGTCATCCAGTCCAGCACCCAAGAGTTCACATCTTCAAAATCTCCGGTGATGTGCAGCGTCGCATAGAACTGAAGAATGAGTTCTTCATTCCAATCACATATGTCAGTGCAGAAGTTTAGCAATCCAGCATCGTGAAGAACACTGAGGACTAGTTCGAAGCACGACAGAGATTCCATGTCCACGTGAGGAATATGTGCATGATCGAAGACTTTGTCCTTGTTGAACAGCACTGAGGAATAGAAATTGGCTTGACTAGAAGTCCAGAAACGCCTCTTCCTTATGCGAGCAGAGTCATATGGGTTGTATTCAGTGAAGAACACATGCTCGCTAAAGAATCTTCAGCCTTGAACTTTTGCTTGTGTGAGAATGGATCCTTTGGTTTGGGCAGAGGAGTGTCAGTGAGTTGCATCACAACCTTAGGAATCGCAATCTCAGGTTCTTCAGGCTGAGGAATTCCTGGTTCCTCTTCAGTAGCAGTCTGCGTTGTCGTATGATCAGTAGTAGCAGGTTCTTCAGCACTAGTGGCTGGAATTTCTTCATGCACAGATGAGGTGGGATGAGTTTCTTCAGAGCCCATTTGAACAGTTGGTGCAGGGGACTGAGGAATTTGTTGTAGTGGGGTGAAGAGTGGAGAATTGGGGTGCTGACTGTCCCAAAAGTCATCGTTATCACTGGCGTAGTGCTTCCAATATCCACGTCTTCATCTTCAATTTCTTAAACACCAGCCTCTTCAGCTGTGAACTGAGGCATTGGTGAGGATACAACAGTTGTAGAAGGGATCGCATCCACTTCAATTTCTTCATCAATCTGCTCTGATGAAGCAGCAGAATAATTTTCTTCATCAGATCCACTAGGGATCACATATTCTTCACCAAAAGGAACAAGGTCCTTTGATGGCATGGTTGAGATCGGAACAGCATCAATGGGATTTTCAAACGAGCTGGTCATAGGCTTCATTCTCTTCGGAGCTGAAGAATCTAAAGCAGTTGATGCTTTCCTTTTCTTCACTACAGCTCGCTCTGCAGCCTTGGTCTTCTTCACATCTGATGTAGATGGAAGGATTGGAGTTGGTGTAGGCGCAGGAGGAGCTGAGGGATCTGATTGATTTTCTTCAGGCGCAACTGATGCAGTTGCCCTGACTTCTTCATTTTCTTCAGGCGCACCACTAGTGGATGCCCTGGCAATTTCTTCAGCGGCTGGAATGGAGTCATCAGCCCTGAAACTAGCATTTTATTCAGCAGTCTGAAAGTCATCAGCGGTGCTGGCATGTTCTTCAGTAGGCTGAGCAGAGGCTTCAGCCTGAGGAACTTCTTGTTGCGTTGGAGCTGCAACATTGGTGAACTTCTCAGTCAGTTTAACAAACCTGACTTTGGCTCCTTGCCAATCAGCATAATAAGCATCGAAGTCATCGCCGAGGGCTTTGATTTTAGACTGAATCTTGACGAGTTCATTAGTTGTCATTTTGACAACGTTTTTCTTCAGGAACTTCTCTTTCCTGAACTGAGCCTTCTTGATCTGCCTGGCCTTCTCAATTTCCATTTTTCTTCAGAGATGAAATGGGTCAGCATGTGACTTTGGCCAGGGGTCAATTTGAAATCAGGCATAGGAGTGTTTGGGTTCTTGTGCCAGAGATCAATGTAATCGAGGATCAATTTTGGATCCAATAGCAGTGGCACAGGTGTGCCTTTGGCTCTAGCGGCCCTTTCTTGTCCGTCTCTGATGATTTCTGCAAGTTCATCATCATCAGCTTCATCGTCAGATGGCACTTGGAAGGCAACCTGTTTCTTCTTCGGACTTGGCCGAGGACCTTGTCCAACCGTTGCCTTTGTCTTCAGCAGAGTTGGGCCTGATGAAGAATTTGGTGCAGCTGAGGAACTCGCTGAGACACCAGAGGCAATAGAGATGCCTGCAGTCCTTTGGCACGTGGCCAGATGCACAGGTGCTGAGGACTTTGCCGGAGCTGAGGATTTTGGAGGAGCAGGAGCAGCATGAGGAATTGGTCGTGAGGGCTTTGAAGATCCTGGCCTTGAGGGCATTGCTGAGGAACTAGGCCGTGAGGGCACTGTTGGTGAAGCACTTGGCTTGTGCGCGGGCTTCTTAGCCATTGATTTTCTAGGCTTGATAGAGGCCTCAGTGGCAGCAGCAGCAGCAGAGTCATCATTGAATTTCCTCACTGCTTCTTTGGCTTGTCTTGCCAACTTGGCTTGGCGCTTGGCCCATTCTTCAAGAAAATCCTCACCACGCTTGATGCTGGTGGGGTCAGCTACTTGGCCAGGTGCCAATGGAGCTCTTGGACATGGAGGTTTAAGTGCGAATTTCTTCATGTACTTTGGAGTAACATACCGGTACTCCCTCCATTCTCTTGCCCATCTCCTTTCAATCCTCTGTATGCGCACCTTGCGCGAATTTTTGTCCTCCTTGCCAAACTTGGCCTCATCAGGAGTGCAATAGTCAGCATAGATGTCCTCAGGTATTTCAAAAGCAGTCATGACCTCAGGCCTCTTTCCTCCTTTCTGTGGCTTCTTACGGTCTGCCATATTCTTCAATTGAGGAATTTGAACAATCGAATTCTCTGAAGAAGTATGCAACTTTTCTTCGAGGAACGCTGCAAATGAGTTAAGTTGATGAAAACCTAGTGATTCAGCAGCGGACATGAGTACCTGTGAATAGAGTATAGTTGCGAGGAATTCGGAGAGGTCATATGCGTTCTCAGAAGGTTTTTCAAAAAGAACAAGTTTGAGGAATTTGACCAGATTAGCCTTGAAGAATTTCACTAAGCGTTCTTTGTCTTAGGTTCCAGAGTTGTATAGATTGAGGATCCACACAATTGAGGAATCTTGAAGAAAAATCGTTGCTTAGAGAAACGAATCAAGAGCATATGACGTGTGAGGTGTTCATATGTGTGAAGATTTGAAGAATAAACACCTTTGAAGATTTTCAGGAAAGCTTGAGAATCAAAGCGAGTAATAAAAGCAACTTTTAATTACCCGAAGTGAAGAACACGACGAACTGGGAAGTATAGATTTGAATTTCGTCAGTTCAGATCTTCCACGCCCTAACTTGGCAGAGGAAGATGGCTATGGCGGCGGCGGAGTGAAGATTTCCGCGGTCGGCGCGAGTACGACGGCGACGAGGTCGAGGCAGTGAAGCTCTTCCTCACTGGCGACGATGGAGTAGCGGCGGCGCTAGGGTTTGAGAAGCTCAAGCGGGAGAGAGAGCGGTCGTGCGGAGTAAAGGAAGTGAGGAAGGGGAGAGGGGGTATTTATAGTATCAGTGAAAAACTGTTCGCCCGAAGATTTAGGACGAACGTGCCCCTGACCCTTCTCATTCGCTTGACATGTGTCACCCACGTACTGAAAAGTGGAGATCGTGTTAGATCGTGGGTGAATAGATAAGTCTATCGTAGGAAGCGGAACGGTTTGAGCGGCAAAACCGAAAATTTTGGATAGGATAAGTTAAAAGTTCCATTCGCAAATTCTTCAGCTGACAAGGACACAGTGAAGACTTTGAACGAGTTTCAAATAGAACGCACATGAAGAATTCGTGAATAGATTGGGTTGAGTATAGCATAGAGGGGGAAGGGTCCGATCACATTCACTTAGCAGAAAATGCAACTTGAAAAATAGCCATAAGTGAATGTTGTAGAGGACATAAACCCATATATATATATATATATATATATATATATATATCCAATGAAGAAAAACGACGGAAACAGTGAAGATTTTGCAAAGTTGAAGAATTTAAAAAACTGAAGAATTTCAAGACTGAGGAAAAACTCAAATTGAAGAATTTCAACTTTGGTGGTGGCGTGACCCACCGTATAAGAATGATGATTTCAGACACCGCGTACAATTATCGTAGGGTTCTGAGAATCAAATTCTTCATTAATTTCTTCACACTTAGAGTGTTATTCTTCATTGATAGAAGAAAAATGTTTCTTCATGTGTTGCACATCTAAGTCATCAATTTTGCATAAGTGTTAGGATGAGTGTCCTTTTCAAATAACATTCGGAGATTCTAAGATATTTAGATCACACCGCAACTTGCTAAATCTCCTCCCATCCAAGGGCTTTGTGAAGATATCGGCTAGCTGTTCTTCAGTCTTCACATGCTCGATGGAGATGTCGCCTTTCAACACATGATCACGAAGAAAATAATGACGAATCTGAATGTGCTTTGTCTTCAAGTGCTGAACTGGGTTGTGAGCAATCTTGATGGCACTCTCATTGTCACAGTAGAGAGGCACATTCTTCACGTTGATGCCGTAGTCCTTGAGAGTTTGCTTCATCCATAGTAATTGAGCACAACAAGAACCAGCAGCAATGTACTCAGCTTCCGCAGTAGACAGTGATACACAGTTCTGTTTCTTCGAGGACCAATGGACCAAGGATCGTCCGAGGAAATGACAAGTACCAGATGTTGACTTACGGTCCACACGATCACCAGCATAGTCAGAGTCAGAATATCCAATGAGATCAAAAGCAGAGCCCTTGGGGTACCATAATCCTAGTGTTGGTGTGTGAGCTAGATATCGAAGAATGTGCTTCACAGCCTTATGGTGTGATTCCTTCGTGTAGCTTGAAATCAGGCACACATGCAAACACTAAACATTATATCTGGCCTAGATGCACATAAGTACAATAAAGAACCAATCATGGAGCGGTATACCTTGTGATCAAAGTCAATACCATTTTCATCAGTGCACAGATGGCCATTTGTGGGCATAGGAATTTTGACGCCTTTGCAATCTTGCATGCCGAATTTCCTCAGAACATCCTTGAGGTATTTCTCCTGAGATATGAATATGCCATTGCGTTGTTGACGAATTTGAAGACCTAAGAAGAATTTCAACTCTCCCATCATAGACATTTGATATTCTTCACTCATCATATAAGCAAATTCATCACTATAACGTTGGTCAGTACAACCAAAGATAATATCTGTTGGGGAACATAGCAGAAATTCAAAATTTTCCTACGTGTCACCAAGATCTATCTATGGAGAAACCAGCAACGAGGGGAAGGAGAGTGCATCTACACACCCTTGTAGATCGCTAAGCGGAAGCGTTCAAGTGAACGGGGTTGATGGAGTCGTACTCGTCGTGATTCAAATCACCGATGATCCTAGTGCCGAACGGACGGCACCTCCGCGTTCAACACACGTACAGCCCGGTGACGTCTCCCATGCCTTGATCCAGCAAGGAGAGAGGGAGAGGTTGAGGAAGACTCCATCCAGCAGCAGCACAACAGCGTGGTGGTGGTGGAGGAGCGTGGCAATCCTGCAGGGCTTCGCCAAGCACATGCGGGAGAGGAGGAGGTGTCACGGGAGGGAGGGAGGTGCCAGGGACTCAGGTGCGGCTGCCCTCCCTCCCCTCCACTATATATAGGGGCAAGGGAGAGGGGGGAGGTGCAGCCTTGGCCCTTCCTCCAAGGAAGGGTGCGGCCAGGGAGGAGTCCATCCTCCCTAAGGCACCTAGGAGGTGCCTTCCCCCTTTAGGACTCTCCCTTTCCCTTATCTCTTGGCGCATGGGCCTCTTGGGGGGCGCACCAGCCCACCTGGGGCTGGTCCCCTCCCACACTTGGCCCATGCAGCCCTCCGAGGATGGTGGCCCCACTTGGTGGACCCTTGGGACCCTCCCGGTGGTCCCGGTACATTACCGATAAAACCCGAAACTTTTCCGGTGACCAAAACAGGACTTCCCATATATAATTCTTTACCTCCGAACCATTCCGGAACTCCTCGTGACGTCTCGGATCTCATTCGGGACTCCGAACAACATTCGGTAACCACATACAAACTTCGTTTATAACCCTAGCGTCATCGAACCTTAAGTGTGTAGACCCTACGGGTTCGGGAACCATGCAGACATGACCGAGACGTTCTCCGGTCAATAACCAACAGCGGGATCTGGATACCCATGTTGGATCCCACATGTTCCACGATGATCTCATCAGATGAACCACGATGTCAAGGACTCAATCAATCCCGTATACCGAGATTCGATCGTCGGTATCTGATACCTTGTTCAATCTCGTTACCGGCAAGTCTCTTTACTCGTTCCGTAACACATCATCCCGTGATCAACTCCTTGATCACATTGTGCACATTATGATGATGTCCTACCGAGTGGGCCCAGAGATACCTCTCCGTCACACGGAGTGACAAATCCCAGTCTCGATTCGTGCCAACCCAACAGACACTTTCGGAGATACCTGTAATGCACCTTTATAGCCACCCAGTTACGTTGTGACGTTTGGTACACCCAAAGCATTCCTACGGTATCCGGGAGTTGCACAATCTCATGGTCTAAGGAAATGATACTTGACATTAGAAAAGCTTTAGCATACGAACTACACGATCTGTGCTAGGCTTAGGATTGGGTCTTGTCCATCACATCATTCTCCCAATGATGTGATCCCGTTATCAATGACATCCAATGTCCATGGTAAGGAAACCGTAACCATCTATTGATCAACGAGCTAGTCAACTAGAGGCTTACTAGGGACATGGTGTTGTCTATGTATCCACACATGTATCTGAGTTTCCTTTCAATACAATTATAGCATGGATAATAAACGATTATCATGAACAAGGAAATATAATAATAATAACTAATTTATTATTGCCTCTAGGGCATATTTCCAACAGTCTCCCACTTGCACTAGAGTCAATAATCTAGTTCACATCGCCATGTGATTAACACTCACAGGTCACATCGCCATGTGACCAATATCCAAAGAGTTTACTAGTGTCATTAAACTAGTTCACATCATCATGTGATTAAGACTCAATGAGTTCTGGGGTTTGATCATGTTTTGCTTGTGAGAGAGGTTTTAGTCAACGGATCTGAACCTTTCAGATCCGTGTGTGCTTTCCAAATTTCTAGGTCATATTATAAATGTTGCTTCCACGCTCCATTTGGAACTATTCCAAATGGTTGCTCCACTATACGTATCCGGTTTGCTATTCAGAGTCATTCAGATAGGTGTTAAAGCTTGCATCGACGTAACCCTTTATGCCGAACTCTTTATCACCTCCATAATCGAGAAACATGTCCTTATTTACTCCAAGGACAATTTTGACCGCTGTCCAATGATCCATTCCTGGATCATTCTTGTACCCCTTGACTGACTCATGGCAAGGCACACTTCTGGTGCGGTACACAACATAGCATACTATAGAGCCTATGTCTGAAGCATAGGGGACGACCTTCGTCCTTTCTCTCTTTTCTGCCGTGGTCGAGCTTTAACTCTTAACTTCATACCTTACAACTCAGGCAAGAACTCCTTCTTTGACTGATCCATCTTGAACACCTTCAAGATTATGTCAAGGTATGTGCTCATTTGAAAATACCATTTAGCGTTTTTGATCTATCCTCATAGATCTTGATGCTCAATGTTCAAGTAGCTTAATCCAGGTTTTCCATTGAAAAACACCTTTCAAATAACCCTGTATGCTTTCCAGAAATTCTACATCATTTCTGATCAACAACATATACTCATCAGAAATTCTATAGTGCTCCCACTCACTTCTTTGGAAATACAAGTTTCTCATAAACTTTGTATAAACCCAAAATCTTTGATCATCTCATCAAAGCGCACATTCCAACTCCGAGATGCTTACTCCAGTCCTTAGAAGGATCGCTGGAGCCAGCATAACTTTTAGCATCCTTAGGATCGACAAAAACTTTCTGATTATATCACATACAACCTTTCCTTACGAAGACTGGTAAGGAAACTTGTTTTGACATCCATCTGCCAGATTTCATAAATGCAGCTTATGCTAACATGATTCCGACGGACTTAAGCATCGCTACGGATGAGAAAATCTCATCGTAGTCAACTCCTTGAACTTGTGAAAAACTCTTCGCCACAAGTCGAGCTTCATAGACGGTGACATTACCGTCCATGTCCGTCTTCTTCTTAAAGATCCATTTATCTCAATGGCTTGCCTATCGGGCGAGTCCACCAAAGTCCATGCTTTGTTCTGATACATGGATCCTATCTCGGATTTCATGGCTTCTAACCATTTGTCGGAATATGGGCCCACCATCGCTTCTCCATAGCTCGTAGGTTCATTGTTGTCTAGCAACATGACCTTCAAGACATGATTACTGTACCACTCTGAAGTAGTACGCATCCTTGTCACCCTACGAGGCACGGTAGTGACTTGATCCGAAACTTCATGATCACTATCATAAGCTTCTTCTTCAATTGGTGTAGGCGCCACCGGAACAATTTCCTGTGCCCTGCTGCACACTAGTTGAAGTGATGGTTCAATAACCTCATCAAGTCTCCACCATCCTCCCACTCAGTTCTTTCGAGAGAAACTTTTCCTCGAGAAAGGACCCGTTTCTAGAAACAATTACTTTTGCTTCCGGATCTTGAGATAGGAGGTATACCCAACTGTTTTGGGTGTCCTATGAAGATGCATTTATCCATTTTGGGTTCGAGCTTATCACGATGAAACTTTTTCACATAAGCGTCGCAGCCCCAAACTTTTAAGAAATGACAACTTAGGTTTCTCCAAACCATAGTTCAAACAGTGCCGTCTCAACAGAATTACGTGGTGCTCTATTAAAGTGAGTGCGGTTGTCTTTAATGCCTAACCCATGAACGATAGTGGTAATTCGACAAGAGACATCATGGTACGCACCATATCTAATAGGGTGCAACTATTATGTTCGGACACACCATCACACTATGGTGTTCCAGGCGGTATTAATTGTGAAACAATTTCCACAATGTCTTAATTGCGTGCCAAAGCTCGTAACTCAGATACTCATCTCTATGATCATATCATAGACATTTTATCCTCTTGTCACAATGATCTTTAACTTCACTCTGAAATTACTTGAACCATTCAATAATTCAGACTTGTGTTTCATCAAGTAAATACACTCAGTATCTACTTAAATCATCCGTGAAGTAAGAACATAACGATATTCACTGCATGCCTCAACACTCATTGGACTGCACACATCAAAATGTGTTACTTCCAACAAGTTGCTATCTTGTTCCATCTTACTGAAACCGAGGCTTTTCAGTCATCTTGCCCATGTGGTATGATTTGCATATCTCAAGTGATTCAAAATCAAGTGAGTCCAAACGATCCATCCCCATGGAGTTTCTTCATGCGTATACACCAATAGACGTGGTTCGCATGTCTCAAACTTTTCAAAACGAGTGAGTCCAAAGATCCATCAACATGGAGCTTCTTCATGCGTTTTACACCAATATGACTTACATGGTAGTGCCACAAGTAAGTGGTACTATCATTACTATCTTATATCTTTTGGCATGAAAATATGTATCACTACGATCGAGATTCAATAAACCATTCTTTTAGGTGCAAGACCATTGAAGGTATTTATTCAAATAAATAGAGTAACCATTATTCTCCTTAAATGAATAACCGTATTGCGATAGACATAATCCAATCATGTCTATGCTCAACGCAAACACCAAATTACAATTTTAGGTTTAACTCCAATCTTGATGGTAGAGGGAGCGTGCGATGCTTGATCACATCAACCTTGGAAACATTCCAACACATATCGTCGGCTCACCTTTAGCTAGTCTCCGTTTATTCCGTAGCTTTTATTTCGAGTTACTAACACCTAGCAACCGAACCGGTATCTAATACCCTGGTGCTACTAGGAGTACTAGTAAAGTACACATTAACATAATGTATATCCAATATACTTCTATCGACCTTGCCAGCCTTCTCATCTACCAAGTATCTAGGGTGGTTCCGCTTCAGTGTCCGTTCCTCTCATTACAGAAGCACTTAGTCTCGGGTTTGGGTTCAACCTTGGGTTTCTTCACTAGAGCAGCAACTGTTTTGCGGTTTCATGAAGTATCCCTTGTTGCCCTTGCCCTTCTTGAAACTAGTGGTTTTACCAACCATCAACAATTGATGCTCCTACTTGACTTCTACTTTTGCGGTGTCAAACATCGCGAACACTTCAAGGATCATCATATCTATCCCTGATATGTTATAGTTCATCATGAAGCTCTAGTAGCTTGGTGGCAATGTCTTTGGAGAAACATCACTATCTCATCTGGAGGATTAACTCCCACTCGATTCAAGTGATTGTTGTACCCAGATAATCTGAGTACAAGCTCAACGATTGAGATCTTCTCCCTTAGTTTGTAGGCTAGAAAACTCGTCGGAGGTCTCATACCTCTTGCCGTGGGCACGAGCCTGAAATCCCAATTTCAGCCCTCAGAACATCTCATATGTTCCGTGACGTTTCAAAAACGTCTTTGGTGCCTCAAATCTAAGCCGTTTAACATTACCGAACTATCACGTAGTCATCAAAACGTGTGTGTCAGATGTTCGCAACATCCACAGACCACGTTCGAGGTCCAGCACACTGAGCGGTGCATTAAGGACATAAGCTTTCTACTGACCGCATAATTGCTACTGTCAACTTTCAACTATATTTTCTCTAGGAACATATCTAAACAGTAGAACTAAAGCGCGAGCTATGACATAATTTGCAAAGGGCTTTTGACTATGTTCAAGATAATTAAGTTCATCTAATGAACTCTCACTCAGATAGACATCCCTCCAGTCATCTAAGTGATTACATGATCCGAGTCAACTAGGCCGTGTCCGATCATCACGTGAGACGGACTAGTCATCATCGGTGAACATCTTCATGTTGATCGTATCTACCATACGACTCATGCTCGACCTTTCGGTCTCTTGTGTTCCGAGGCCATGTCTGTACATGCTAGGCTCGTCAAGTTAACCTAAGTGTTCCGCGTGTGTAAATCTGGCTTACACCCGTTGTATGTGAACGTAAGAATCTATCACACCCGATCATCACGTGGTGCTTCGAAACGACGAACTTTCGCAACGGTGCACAGTTAGGGGGAACACTTTCTTGAAATTTTAATGAGGGATCATCTTATTTACTACCGTTGTTCTAAGCAAATAAGATGCATAAACATGATAAACATCACATGCAATCAAACAGTGACATGATATGGCCAATATCATTTTGCTCCTTTTGATCTCCATCTTCGGGGCTCCATGATCATCATCGTCACCGGCATGACACCATGATCTCCATCATCATGATCTCCATCATCGTGTCTCCATGATGTTGTCTCGCCAACTATTACTTCTACTACTATGGCTACCGGTTAGCAATAAAGTAAAGTAATTACATGGCGTTGTTTAATGACACGCAGGTCATACAATAAATAAAGACAACTCCTATGGCTCCTGCCAGTTGTCATACTCATCGACATGCAAGTCGTGATTCCTATTACAAGAACATGATCAATCTCATACATCGCATATCATTCATCACATTCTTCTTGGCCATATCACATCACATAGCATACCCTGCAAAAACAAGTTAGACGTCCTCTAATTGTTGTTTGCATGTTTTACGTGGCTGCTATGGGTTTCTAGCAAGAACGTTTCTTACCTACGCAAAACCACAACGTGATATGTCAATTGCTATTTACCCTTCATAAGGACCCTTTTCATCGCATCCGATCCGACTAAAGTGGGAGAGACTGGCACCCGCTAGCCACCTTATGCACCAAGTGCATGTTAGTCGGTGGAACCTGTCTCACGTAAGAGTACGTGTAAGGTCGGTCCGGGCCGCTTCATCCCACAATACTGTCGAAACAAGATTGGACTAGTAACGGCAAGCATATTGAACAAAATCAACGCCCACAACAACTTGTGTTCTACTCGTGCATAGAAACTACGCATAGACCTAGCTCTGATACCACTATTGGGGAACGTAGCAGAAATTCAAAATTTTCCTACGTGTCACCAAGATCTATCTATGGAGAAACCAGCAACGAGGGGAAGGAGAGTGCATCTACATACCCTTGTAGATCGCTAAGCGGAAGCGTTCAAGTGAACGGGGTTGATGGAGTCGTACTCGTCGTGATTCAAATCACCGATGATCCTAGTGCCGAACGGACGACGCGATTGGGTCTTGTCCATCACATCATTCTCCCAATGATGTGATCCCGTTATCAATGACATCCAATGTCCGTGGTAAGGAAATCGTAACCATCTATTGATCAACGAGCTAGTCAACTAGAGGCTTACTAGGGACATGGTGTTGTCTATGTATCCACACATGTATCTGAGTTTCCTTTCAATACAATTATAGCATGGATAATAAATGATTATCATGAACAAGGAAATATAATAATAATAACTAATTTATTATTGCCTCTAGGGCATATTTCCAACAATATCATCAACGTATATTTGGCACACAAATAGTTCACCATCATAAGATTTAGTAAAGAGAGTAGGGTCGAGTGAACCGGGTGTGAAGCCATTCTTCATGAGGAATTCCTTCAAAGTATCATACCACGCCCGAGGGGCCTGCTTGAGGCCATAGAGGGCCTTGTTGAGTCTGAAGACTTTGTCAGGATTCTTTGGATCTTCAAAACCTAGGGGTTGAGCAACATATACTTCTTCCTCAAGCTTACCATTGAGGAATGCACTTTTCACATCCATTTGATATAAAGTGATGTCATGATGGTTAGCATAAGCAAGTAATATGCGAATAGCCTCAAGTCTAGCAACAGGTGCAAAAGTTTCATCGAAATCAATTCCTTCAACCTGTGTGTAGCCTTGAGCTACAAGTCGTGCCTTATTCCTCACCACAAGGCCATTTTCTTCTTGCTTGTTGCGGTAGATCCACTTTGTGCCAATGATATTATGATTGCGAGGATCTGGACGTTTGACCAGTTCCCAGACATTGTTGAGCTCGAACTGATGTAATTCTTCTTGCATGGCCTGAATCCACTCAGGCTCCAGAAATGCTTCATCTACTTTAGTGGGCTCTGTGATAGAGACAAAAGCATAATGCCCACAAAAGTTAGATAAATGTGAAGCTTTTGAGCGTGTGAGAGGACCTGGTGCTTCAATGTCATCGATGATCTTTTCCACTTGCACTTCTTTTGCAACGCGAGGATGAGATGGTTGCCGTCGAGGAATTTGATCAGCATTTTCTTCAGCACCATTTTCTTCAGCATTTTCTTCAGGTGCATCAGCTCGACGTTCTCGCGTTCTGGAATGAATTCTTCAGCAGATTCTTCAGTAGGAATGACATCCTCAGTCGCCTTGAACTTGATAGAATCCTCAGGTGCTGGTTCATCTATCACAGAAGGTAGGTGCTCTCTTTGCGAGCCATTAGTTTCATCGAACCGCACATCTACAGTTTCAACAATCTTGTAAAGAACATTGTTGAAGACTCTGTAGGTGTGCGAGTCCTTTCCGTAACCAAGCATAAAACCCTCATGTGCTTTCGGTGCAAATTTAGAATTGTGATGAGGATCTCTAATCCAACATTTAGCACCGAAGACTTTGAAATAACTCACATTGGGTTTCTTGTCAGTGAGGAGTTCATAGGCAGTCTTCTTGAAGAATTTGTGAAGATATACTCTGTTGATGATGTGGCACGCGGTATCAATTGCATCAATCCAAAAACGACGAGGCGTTTTGTATTCATCAAGCATAGTGCGAGCCATCTCAACAAGAGTTCTGTTCTTGCGCTCCACGACGCCATTTTGCTGAGGAGTATAAGGAGCAGATAACTCATGAGTAATACCAAGTTCATCAAGATAGTCATCAAGACCGGAATTCTTGAACTCAGTTCCATTGTCACTCCTGATGTGCTTGATCTTCACACCAAAGTTGGTTGAAGCCCTCGAGGAAAATCGTTTGAAGACTTCCTGCACTTCATGTTTGTAAGTAACAATGTGTACCCATGTGTAACGAGAATAATCATCAACAATAACAAAGCCATATAGAGATGCATCATTAGTGACTGTTGAGTAATGATTAGGACCAAAGAGGTCCATGTGAAGCAATTCGAATGGTCGAGTAGTGGTCATGATAGTCTTCGCTGGATGCTTGGCCTTGGTCATTTTTCCAGCTTCAAAGGCTCCACATAAGTGATCCTTGAGGAATTTGACATTCTCAATGCCAATGACATGCTTCTTCTTCGCAAGCGTGTGCAAATTCCTCATGCCTGCGTGACCAAGTCATCGATGCCATAGCCAGCCTTCTGAAGCTTTTGCAAGTAGGCACACGGCTGGTTGTGGTCCTGTAGAGAAATCAACAATATACAAGTCTCCTCTCCTAAAGCCTTCGAAGACTTTGGAATGGTCAGCTTCCATAACCACAACACAACGATACTTGCCAAAGACAACAACCATATCAAGATCACAAAGCATTGAGACAGACATAAGGTTGTATCCTAAGGACTCAACAAGCATGACTTTGTCCATGTGTCGATCCTTTGTGATCGCAACCTTACCTAGACCCAATACCTGACTTTTGCCTTTGTCAGCGAAGATGATATGCTTCAGATGCGATGGTGATAAGGGAGCATCCATCAATAGATTCTTGTCACCAGTCATGTGATTTGTACATCCACTATCAAGGACCCACTCAGTGGCTTTGGGTTGATCATCCTGCAGATGAATTAGTGCAACTTACGAACTCATATACTTCATCAGTGAAGAATATGATATCAAATTCATCAGATGAATTTCATCAAGCAGTAAAATAGATATAGCAGTATGAGGCCGTGTGAAATGAAAGTTCATTTCTTCATGATTAGCCTGCGTCCTTTCAGGCAATTTTCATCAGGCCCCCAACAAATTCTTCAGACGATAAAGCACGTCTGGAGACCCGACCCTGCAGAAGAAATTAGTTCTTTTTCTTCACCACCCACATCTGAAGGGGTGGCAAAGAGTTCATCACTCTGCGAGCACCATACGAGAATGGTGGCAAAGAAGCCAGACCATTTCGTTTCGCATAAGAGGGGTTAGGGTAAGCATATGAATAAGCAGAGAAATTCTTCGAGGACCTATGAACATAGTGGTTTGAAGAATAAAGCACATATTCATAGCCCTTAGCTCTACCCTGCGAAACAGCGTTGTTAGCATGATGATAATCATGTGAGGACTTTGATCCTTTTAAGGAATTTGATCCATATGAAGAGTTTGATCTGGGGTTCCTATTCATCACAGGTGGTGTCATGAGGACATTCACCCGAAGACTTTCAAGGCAACTTTTGGGAACCCAGATTTTCTTCATAGGTGAACCGTTCCTGTAGTTAGTGCCAACATATCTAGCAAATACTTCACCATTCTGATTTTTGAACAATATATAGTTGGAGTCAAATGACTCATCAGAAGAATAAGGAGATTCACATGTAAAGCCAGATAAGTTAGATGGATCAACCGGAGGTCCCTTTGCAGCAACCCATGATGTTTTGGGGTACTGCTCAGGCTTCCAATATGTTCCATCAACATTGAGTTTCCTCTCAAAGGCAATACCCTCTTTCCTAGGGTTCCTGTTGAGAATATGCTTTTTAAGAACATCACAAAGAGTCTGATGCCCTTTGAGAGGAATATGTACAATTCCTTAAGCCCTGCATCGTCAGTGATACTAGCAATGTCCTCAGATGAGGAATTAGTGATAGCAGAGGCGGGTGAAGAATTTGTAACAGTTGAAGCATTTGAACATTCAGGTGAAGAATTAGGAGATTCACGTTCAATGCACTTTAAGCATGGAGGAACAAATTCTTCCTGAGAAGCGCTGATTTGTTGAGCTAGCAATGAATCGCGCTCCTTCTGAAGATCTTCATAACTCACTCTTAGCTTCTCAAGATCTTGCTTTCTTTGAAAAAATTCATAAGAAAGCTTCTCATGATCAGACAAGAGAGTGTTATGATGACCTTGAAGGCTGTCAAACCTAGACTGAAGTCTTTGAAGATTTTCAGTCAGGGCTTTAGTGCGATCCATTTCTTCACCCAACATATCATCACTTTTGTCTAGCATGTTTTGAAACTTTTCAAAAGCCCTTTGTTGTTTTACAGCAATCTTAGCAAGTTTAGAGTAGCTGGGCTTGAGGTCTTCATCAGATTCATTCTCACTAGATTCAGAGGAGGTATATTTGAGTACCTTGGCATCCTTTGCCATGAAGCAATAGGTGGGAGCGTAGTCATCATTATCTTCATCAGCCTTGTTGGTGAGGTCAGTTTCTTCAGAGTTGAAGATAGACTTGCTGACGGAAGCAGTAGCGAGAGCCAGACTCGCCACACCAGACTCGGACTCCTCAGATGCCTCCTCTTCCTCATGTTCCTCAGATTCAGCTTCAGAGTCCATTTCCTTGCCAGTGAATGCTCGAGCCTTCTTGGAGCTGCTCTTCTTGTGAGATGAAGACTTTGAGGATTTTGATGATGAAGATTTTGATGATTTCTTCTTCTTCTTAGTGTCATCAGAACTGTAATCCTTGTATTTCTTCTTCTTTAATTCATTTTCCCACTGAGGACAATCTTTAATATAGTGACCAGGTTTCTTGCATTTGTGGCATAGCCTTCTCTTGTAGTCACTGGATGAGGAATCACTATTCCTTGAGGATTTTCCAAAGCGACCACGTCTTGAGAACTTCTGGAACTTCTTCACGAGCAGTGCTAGCTCCTGGCTCAATTCTTCAGGATCACCAAGGCTGCTACCAGAATCTTCACATTCAGATTCAGACACTGCCTTGGCCTTCAGGGCACGTGATTTGCCATAGCTCGAACCATAGAGATCTCTCTTTTCAGCAAGCTGGAATTCATGAGTATTTAGCCTCTCGAGGATATCAGCGGGATCGAGTGACTTGTAATCAACACGTTCTTGTATCATCAGTGCCAGAGTATCAAATGAGGAATCAAGCGATCTCAACAATTTCTTCACCACCTCATGGTCAGTGATGTCAGTGGCACCAAGTGCTTGAAGCTCATTTGAGATGTCAGTGAGGCGATCGAAGGTTTGTTGAACATTTTCATTGTCGAGTGTTTTGAAGCGGTTGAAGAGATTGCGAAGAACATCAACTCGAGAGTCACGCTGAGTTGAGACTCCTTCATTTACTTTGGACATCCTATCCCAGATAAGCTTAGCAGTTTCCAAAGCACTCACTCTTCCATACCGTCCTTTGCTCAGATGGCCACATATGATATTCTTCGCTTGAGAATCGAGTTGCTTGAATCTCTTCACATCGGTAGCGTTCAGTGAGGGTGTGAGAGTGGGAACACCATTTTCCACAACATACCAGAGATCGTTGTCAATTGCCTCAAGATGCATTCGCATCTTATTCTTCCAGTAGGGGTAGTCCGTTCCATCGAAGGTAGGACACCCAGCCGAGACCTTGATCATACCTGCGGTCGACATAACTAAAACTCCAGGCGGTTAAACCAAAATCACACAGAACAAGGGAGTACCTTGCTCTGATACCAATTAAAAGTGCGTTATATCGACTAGAGGGGGGGTGAATAGGCGATTTTTATGAATTCTTCACTGAGGAATTTACCGGTGACGAAATTCCTAAGCGAAGAACTGCTTGCAGCGGAATAAGTACTCAGAAGTAAGCATAATAGAATACAAGCATGGTCATCATGATGAAATGAAGAAAAACACAGAGTACAGAAAGCGTAATCACAGGATAACACAAGATGAAGACAAACAAACTGAAGAAATTGAGAAAGTCTTCAGTCAAAGTCTTCTAACACAGATATGATGAAGCACTCAACACAGTAATGAGGAAATGAAAGAGTTGAGGAAATAGAACTAGTAAGGTTGGTGAAGACAATGATTTGGTAGACCAGTTCCAACTGCTGTCTTAGTTGTACATCTGGTTGGAGCGGCTGAGTATTTAAACTCGAGGACACACAGTCCCGGACACCCAGTCGCTGAGCACGCAGCTCAGGACACCAAGTCCTCACCGTATTCTCCTTGAACTAAGGTCACACAGACCTCGTCCAATCACTCGTGGTAAGTCTTCAGGCGACTTCCAAACCTTCACAGACTTGGTCACTCGACGATCCACAATTCCTCTTGGATGCTCTAGACCATGACGCCTAACCGTCTGGAAGAAGCATAGTCTTCAAAGGTAACAAGCGTCGGATCCACGCAGGATCAATCTCTTCAGTGATGCTCAATCACTTTGGGTTTGTAGGTGTTGGGTTTGGGGTTTTTCCTCACTCGATGATTTTCGCTCAAAGTCCTCGGAGGATGGGTTGCTCTCAAATGACAAGTGTCAAGTTCTCTCGGAGCAGCCAACTAGCTAGTGGTTGTAGGGGGCGGCTATTTATAGTCTAGGGAGCAGCCCAACATGATAAGACATAAATGCCCTTCAATGATATGACCGTTAGGTGGATAAGATATTTTGGGACAGCTGGCGCGTAGCACAGCAACGGTCGGAAATTTGACTCTCAAATTCCTCAGGGCTATCATGTTCCTCACTGTGTAGGCAATCCGCACTGGCGAATTCCTAACTCCTCAGTCAGAACAAATTCCTCAGCGACCAGAAGAACTTCGTCTCTGTCACTGAAGAAATTGACTGAACTGTATGAGATTTCCAATGGCTTCACTCGAAGGGATTGGTAGGTGTAGGATTTTGAGTTGAGCATCACATGAAAATTTTTCCTTAGTATTTCCTCGACCCCTTTAACAGTACGGTGTTTCCTATGACTCAAGAAAGATAAAACGAAACTACGAAAACAAAAGTCTTCACGCTTCATGTTCCTCAAATGAATACCAAGTCTTCAAGGTCACACCAATTTCTTCACTTTCAAAGTCTTCAGAATATCAAAGTCTTCAGTCGAAGAACTTCATTTTTAGGGGTCGACTTTCTCTGTAAATATCAAACTCCTCATAGACTTATAGACCTGTGTACACTAATAAACACATTAGTCCCTTAACCTATAAGTCTTCAATACACCAAAATCACTAAGGGGCACTAGATGCACTTACACTTGGTAGAAAGCTTACGACAAGAGCTGTCAAATCATGCATGCAAGAAAGCATTAGAGGCGGTTGCTATTTTTTATTTTCTAACCACCTCAAAAATTTCATCGGGCGGTTCCTATTTTGCAAGCACCCGCATTTGTTTAGCTCATGGGGGAGTAGCGTTGCTACTCTATTTTTTTCATTTCCCTTGCACTTCCCATTCCATGGTCAAACCCTAGCACCGATGATCTAGCCGCGACTACTTCTGCTGCTCCATGGCCGTCGGGCCCTGGTTGCGACCTTGAGCCTGCATCCATGGCGGAGTTGTCGTGGCCACTCGAGAGCTCGAGGGGCACAATGGCTGTCGGGTCCTGGCGACGACCTCGAGCCCGCATCCATGGCGGAGCTGCCGTGGTCACCCGGGAGTTCGAGGGGCATGATGGTTGTCCAGTATGAGGCGAGGAAGGGCGGGAGACGTTGGCCGGCTGGTTGGCAGCGACGGGGAGGATCAGAATTAGGAGCTGGCGGCGACAACGATGGCGGTTGATGTGAAACTTCCCTCCCACCAACGCTTTCTGGTATGGAGGGAGCTGTAAAATTTGCCTCCAAAACTCCATGTATTGAGGATGAGGTTTTGTTTTTAGGGGGAGCTGTATAATTTTTTCGGGACGATTCCATTTTTGCCGGATCTGTAACGACGAATATTTTACAGTTTGAGGTCTTTTCTGGATCTGCTAGAGATGCTCTAACTGGTATTACCGTCACACTGGAACACTTGATTTAAACCATGATCCGAAGTTTCTCTGCGCCTAATCTCTCTTTTGCAGGAAACCAACCTCATTTTCTGTCTTTTATTTGTGTTCTTTATTTTCAAGTTGTTACTGTTCTCGCAACTACAATCCAATCTTTTTACCACTCTGATTTATTTTGTTCCAAAGAACACTAATAGCTTATGCGGATACTCAAACAATTACTTCACACGAGACTGATGACAACTTGTGTGTGGCCGAAATGCCACTCATAAATACTCTCCTCCGCTCTTCGTTGAGACGATTACTATTGGGATACTTACATGAAGGTGCTACATTTCCTTGTGTGTCTTACAGTCCATCAAGCTCCACAAACATGAAAGGTAAGACATGAATTTTAAGACCGGGATATCATGTCTTACACCACGAGCTAGGATAAAGTCTCCAAACAAAGCAAGTTCACAAAGCAAATAGTTCAACTAAAGTGAATTCACACGCATAAGACAACAAACATAAGATCAAGCTTGTGACTCCACCCATGCAAATCCCAAGACACCATAATAGAACTCCCCCTGGCATCAAGGTGCCAAAATGGGAAAGAGCGATGCTACTCGTCCCACATGATCAATCGTCCTCCTCCTCCCATTAGAAGGGTTGGGCGCGCTTCGTTGCACCATTGATGTCGTCGGAATTTCACCATGGTTAAAAATTTCTATGAAATCTCACATATTTTCGTCGGGTCCAAGACATTTTTTAACCTCAAAGTTTCGAGCTAGATTCAAACTAATTTCAATCCAAATTTAAATTCAATTAAAATTAAGTGAAATTTGAAGCTTGAAATTATTTCCAAAACATACAAAATTTAATATTTTAGTGAGGTCCAAAATTGTTTGTTTTTTAAATTAAAACCTTGGATTTCACAAGAAATTATTATTTGGCTTGGCACATGGGGAAGATGATGTAGTGTGTATTTTTTTATAATGAGATGTTTTGGTGGATCCTCCTTGACGGTGTGATTTTACGTTATCCACTAATCAGCCCTCATGTCTCTGGGAAAGTTTTTTTTGCGCTGGTGGTACCGTGTCACATGTTGGTGATTCCTTTTTGCCAGGTGGTGAGAGGGTGCATGAGACTGATGTGTTTTTACAGTTAATTTGAGAATCATTGATTCAGTCAAAATTGCAACCAAATAAGAAAATGACACCTCAACTGACTAAGAGAGCTCCAAGCTTAGGGAGCATAGAGAATTTAAAAGAAAAACATTGTTGATCCAGTCAAAATCATGATGAAACCTCAATCGCATGAGAAAGCTCCACTTAGAGAGCATAGTGAATTTGAAGATGTCGCCTCACCACTCATAATGGACAAATACATGCCAAATTTTCGTACGACAGTGTACCCGCCTGTTCAGTTTGTACATTTGAAACCCGGAAGAGCGAAAAGAGAGGAAGGTGCCCGGGAGCCTAGGGAGGTTAAAACCCGTTCAAGAGCAAAATGCAGTGTGCGCGTCACAACGATCCGCCACAGAAAGCGCGGTGCAGAGTCAATTCCCACGGATTTGTTGCATATCTACCTCCAAATCTTGGTAGATGCATCCTCTCTATTGCACTACTTGCTTTCCGTCAAATGCTTTCTGTTTTGGAATCATATTCTCGGACATAAGTTCCCATACTGCAGTCTATACACTGCTGTAGGTATACCATGGGCTGCCTGGCTGCCTCTGTGGGTGCAAGTTGACGGGAAAAAATGTTCGTCGGCAAGGGGGCCCATGGTTGATTGGATCTTGTTTATAAAAGGGAGTTCTCTCTAGTGGGCAGATGTAGACAGCGGCCTATATGTTTAAGAACTAAATCCGACTGGGCTCGAACATTTTCTGATTGTTTTATTAAACTCGACCATTTTCTCAAACAGGAACATTTTCGGGAATCTCAAACATTTTTTTTCAAAAGGAACAATGTCGAAAATGATAACATTTTTTGAAATGACGAAGATTTTTTTTTGAAAAAACTGATTTTGATTCAAATACGCCCTCATTTTTTGAAGTTATGAACATATTTTAAAATTCGCCTGAACATTTATGAGTTTGTGAACAAATTTTGAGAACATAATTTTTTAAAATCGGTGAACAAATTTTGCAAACAAGAACATTTTCTAAATTTGCGAACAAATTTTGAAACCCTGAACGTTTTTTGTTTGTCACAATTTTCGAAAGTGGGAACATTTTTTGAAATGCCGAACATTTTTTGACTTTGTGAAAAAAATAGCCAGGAATTTTTAGAATAGTGAATTAATTTTGAATACATGAACATTCTTTGGATTTGTAAATAAATTTTGAAAGTGAGAACAATATTTAAAATACCCGAATATATTCTAAATTTGTGAACAAATATTTAAAATGCAATTTTTTTTTGAATATGAAATTCTTTACTTTTTAAGTTTTCGAACTTTTTGTAAAAGAAGCGAGCAATATTTGAAAGGACAAACTTTTTTGGAAAAACAGGAATAAAAAAAGAAACAGGAAAAAGAAAAACGAAAAAGGAAAGGAAAAAAAGGAGAGAAAAGGAAAAGGAAACAGGACAAAAGAAAAACGAAAAACGAAAAAACAAAAAGGAAAAAAAGAAACCGGTTCAGGAACGTCCTAGAAGGTTCCTAAAACCAGAAAAAAAACCGGCTGGAAAACTAGTACAAGGTTTCTTTTTTCCTTTTTGTTTACTGAAAAAAAACCGGCTGGAAAACTGGTACAAGGTTTCTTTTTTCCTTTTTGTTTACTGAAAAAAAAACCGGCTGGAAACTGCGCTAGGCTACTTCTAGTTTTTGTTCAGGGATGCTACTTGTAGTGGCATACCCTAGTTGACGCCGAGGGACCTCCTATGTGACGCTCTCCGCGTCAAGTTGCTGCGGTTTCGCACAGGAGCGTTCCCGACTAGGCCGGCCCATGAAGATGGCGATCAACACGAACGAGCATTGCTCAAAAAAAAAATACTTCAATAGCGGCGATTCGAACACAGGATCAAGCGATCCAGACAATGTGTTCCTACCAGCTCACCTCACAGTCGTCTGTGCTCATAACTTAGCATCAAACATAAAGAACCAGACACGCTTTGCAGATCCAAATTACTTTAGGAATTTCAAAAGTAATTTCTTTTTTCAAAAAAGGGAATGTTCTGGCAAACACAAACACTTTCCAAATTTGTAACAATTTTCCAAAAAACTATAACATTTTTGAAAAAGCAGGGACATTTTTTGAAATCATGAATAGTTTTTTCTAAACACGGACATTTTTGGAAATTATGAACAATTTTTTCAAAATACATTTTTTCAGAAAATTCAGAAAACCTGAACATTTTTTGAGTATGTGAACAAAATTGAAGAGGCTGGAATATTTTTTGAAATTACAGAACATTTTCAAATTTATGAAACAAAATTTAGAAATGAGAACATTTTTTCAATTTCCTCGAACATATTTTGAGTTTGCGAACAAATTGTCAAAAACATGATTTCCTTTCAAATTAGTGAATACATTTCGAAAGTCAGCACATTTTTTGAAAATTCCAAATAAAAAAGAAAACCAAAAAAGGCAAAGACGAACATTTTTTAAAAACGGAACATTTTTTTAATCCTACAACATTTTTTTTAAAATGCAAACATTTTTTGGATTTACGAACAATTTTGGAAAACACGACCATTTTTGAAAAAAATAAATGTTTTCTAAAAGTGGGAACAATTTTTTTGAGGTTACGAACAATTTTTGAAACATGGACTTTTTTGAAAAAAAAACTTGAAAAATAAAAAAGAAACGAAAAAAGAAACAGAAAAGGAAACAAGAACATTTTTAGACCAAAGTTAGAAACAGAGAACAATTTTAAAAATTCCAAACAAGTTTGAAACGTGAACATTTTTTGAATACGTGAACAAAATTTGGAAAAAAGAACATTTTTTTAAAACATGAACATTTTTTAAATCTCAGTCATTATATGAAAAGTTCTAAAAAAAATTGAAAAAGACATTCCGAATTTTTTTTGAAATGCCCGAACAATTTTTTCAAAATGCGAACATTATTTGAATTTATGAACAATTTCTGAAAGCACGAAAGTTTTTACAAAATTGAAAATACTTTAGAAGTACGAACATTTTTTTTCAGTTTCTGAACAAAATTTGAAACCTGATTTGTTTTAAATAAATGGACTTGGAATGTAAAGGAAACGAAAAAAAGAAATAGAAAAGGAAAAGAAAAGAAAGAAAAAAGAGAAAAAAAGAAACAGAAAAATCGAAAAAAAAGGTTCACGGAACCTTCTAGAAGTTTCTCCAGAAAAACCCGGCTGGGAAACTCTAGAAGGTTCCCAAAACCGGAGAGTGCCGCAATTGATTAACGGGCCGGCCCACGGGAGCGCTTCGATCGCCAGCTCTGTGCGTTGCGTCGACAGTTCGACCCAACGAGCGGCAAATAGGGAATTCCGTTGACGCCCACAGGGGTCTATTGGAGGCTACGCTCGCACCCGAGCGACTTGGGCTGGCCCAGTTACAGTTGGTCGCGCGCTGCTCTTTTTTGTTCGCCCCTGTAGCCTTTTTTGTTTTCTGGTGTGTCTTTGTTTGTTTTCTTATGGGTTACTTTCCAGTTTTTAGTTCTTTACTTTTCATTCTAATTTAATATTTATTATTTTGCAACTTAGAATTTTTCGTTCCACTGGCATTTCTGTGATATATGTTGGACATTTTTATACACATTGGACATTTTTGTGATATATGTTGAACAACTTCTAAATACACAATGAAACATTTATAAAAATCCATAAACATTTTCTTAACATATGGTGCACATTTTCTTAAATGTACGATGAACATTTTTGTAAATGCACGGGGGAGCTCTTTGTATAGTACACAAAAAAGAGTGAAAAGAAACAAAATCCGAAAGAAAAACAAATATGAAAAAAGAGAAAGAGAAGATCCAAAACAAAAACCAGAATAAACCAGTGGAGAAATCAAAATGGGAAACAAATCACAAAAATAAAAAATAAACAGTAAATAAAAGCCAGGTAGAAAAAACAAAACAGTAAATGCAAGCCAACCAGTGTACGAAATAGAAGTGAGCTACCCGCATATGGAAGCGAGGGAATGAAAAAGAACCCACACATGAAATCCGAGGTGGGTTGGCTCAACATGCATCGTACGTGGGTGCCGCGGCTTTTATTAGACACCTACGGGCGTAAATGCGATCTGCCTAGTAGTATATGATTTGTGTTTAAATAGTGATCACCTAAAAAGGATCTAAGTGGGCTGACCCATTAGGGTACTCCGGTTTTGGGAAGCCCCCAGTTCTGATTGCATTCTCCTCCGTTCAAACGAGATCCGGCGTCCTACTTTCATGCCCTCGACTCCTTGACACTCTGTTTTACCTCGCCGTTGCCTTGTCATGAGACGAGGACCCCTACATCTCGCTTATCGCGAGACATAGTTTGGCCTCGCCTCTTTGCGATGAGTGTGCTGCCCAATTAGTGGGCCGACCCATTATATGGTTTTGGGCCAAATCGGTATGTAGAACCTTCCATGTGTTTTCTTTTTTTCTTCTATTCTTTGTATTTCTTTATCCTTTTTAATTAATTTTCAATTTTCCGTGTTTCTTTATTGGGTTTCATCGGTTTTCTTCCATTTCATATTTATTTCAAGTACATGTGCACTTTATTATAACACAAGTTATATAATTTAATATACCCGAAAATATTTTGATACACCTTGATTTTTTTTAAATGCGTGAAGAACAGTTTTAGAAATTGTTATTAGAATACATGTTAAAAAAGTAAAACACATGATTCAGCATTTTGAGAATGGTATGAAACATTTTTAGAATTTATTCAAACATTTCCTTACATTGTACGAACATTTTTCACAAATCTCATGAATATATTGGTAATGTGCGAACATTTTTAAAAATGCAATGAATACATGTTTAATGGTATGAAGCGTTTGAAAACATATTCTTGAGACACATGAATATATTTTTGAAATTTCATAATCATTATTTTATAGTATTAAGTATATTTAATAAATTATGTGCTTTTTATTAAATTATATTAAAATTTAGAAATTGTCAGGAACATATTTTGGAAACACGTGAACATGTTTTAAATATCATGATTTTTGTTAAAGGCTATCAACATTTTAGAAGTTCTGCGATTTTTTCACACTGCATGAATCTTTTCCAAAAAAGTATCAACATTTTCTAGAATTTAAGATTTTTTTTCCATTTCAGGTATATAGTAAAAGTAATAAAAACGTCGTTTTTAGGGTAAAAAAAAAGAACATGCGCTAGCGAACCAGCGCTTCTCCCGCACTGGGCCGAGGCATCCTAGGAAAAATGAACATGCGGTCTCTAAATATGGGACCGGCTCATGTAGTTTCTCTCTGTTTCTTCATTCGTTCGTTTTCTGTTTTTCTTTTACTTTTGTGATATTTTCGAATATGTTGTAAAAACATATATTTCAAGAAGTTAAATTACTTCAAAAACTTAAAAATGTTCACAGGGAATTTGAAAGATCTTAGCGTAGTGTAAAGTTATGTTATACAACATAAAAAATGTTGCTTAAGTAAACAAAATGCTTCCTACCATTCAGAAGAATGTACGTGGCTTTTTTGGAAAATATTTCTTTTAAATGCTGATATTATTCAAAAATAATATTCATGACATTTATAAAATGTTCAGAAAAATATACGTGAAATTGAAAACATGTTATACAATATAGAAATGTTTCCTACCATTCAGAAGAATGTACGTGACATTTAAAAGACATATTCATGCAGTCCAAAAGGATGTTCATGAATATGTTCGGATTTCAACTAATGTCAGACACGGCTTTACTTCTGGACACACTCACGCATACAGCAGAGAAAAGAAAAAGGAGCACGAATCTTGAAGCACAAATAAAAGGCTTAAAAAGTGACTAACCCTTATTCATTTTTCCGCTGACTGACCTGTAGCCAAAGATATAAATAAATTTTTTGTTGACAAAATTCTCACATATTTTTTTGCGAGAAAACTTCCAATCTATAGTCATGAAGTTTGGCATAGCTCGAGTGAGGTAGGGATGATGGCGCGCCTTCAGCTCGGTATAGTCCTAGTCATCGTTAGGTGGTCTACGGACATAAATCTATGATGCTCCCACGCTTGGTTTATCCAATAGTTTTATTCTCTTAAAAAATCAACAGGAAACCAAAGGAGGAGAGGATAGAAACCCGTCCTCGTGTCCTCGTGCGAACTCATCTAGGGTTTCCTGCCTCTCGCTGGAACCATCGCCGGTCCGCCTCGTATCCTATGGTCCTTAGGCCATGAAGGCGCGGTGGATCCCGATGGCGGGAGGGCTCCGTTTTTAGGTGTTTTTCTGAATTTTGTTAGGGTTTGTGTCATGTTCGAAAAGACGAGGCGGCGGTGGCTTCTTGAAGATGGAATAAGGTCCTCCCCGTCTAGGCCCCCGTTCCAGTGATGTTTCAAGCTTGGTTGGAAGGCATGTGAAGGTTTGTCTTCGATGGATCTCGTGGGATCCGGTTGGCGTTTGTCTTCAGTGGATTCGACTGGATCCGGTCAACATTCGTCTACGTCCGTGTGTCTGCAGGTTGGATCCTTCCGATTTGCACTTCTCTTCATCGACGGCGGCTGTTGTTCTGTTGCGCTGGTCCTATGGGGCCTTCACGACGACTTCCCGACTGTCTACTACAATAATGTTTGCCCGGATCCGACAAGGGAGGGGCGATAACGGCGGCACGCCTTCAGCTCGCTCCAGTGATTGTAGTCGTCGCTAGAAGGTTTACGGATCTAGATATAAATTTTACTTCTAGTATTCTATGTACTACCTTGACAGTTAATGAATAGATCGGAAATTTTCTCGTAAAAACAATAGTTTCCTTCGCTTCACTATTTACGATGGAGCAAACCTTACTTGCTGGCTCCTGTAATTAAATACCGGGCGACCGGGGACTGCATGCATCGCTTTCACTAGAGTTTTGTGAGGTATCCTTCGCTTTTTCTTTTTCTGCGGGTGAAGTATACTTCGCTTTCTCTCTGTCACCACCTACATAAACACTGCCCATCCCGCTTATAGCATCTTCAGCCGTGCCCTCAGGACGGCTTCCCCAGGTGATTTATTTGCGCCGGCGCCGAAAAAAGGTCCAGCCGCGTCTCCTGGATGCCGAATTTCGTCGGGTCGGCCCGTTTTTGCGCCCGACGCTCGCGGGTCGAACCCGGCACACTGAGGGGCGCTCGGGGGCTCCGGCGCAAGGGAAAAGCATTCCTGGGGCCACACCGACAGGCAAAAAGTCAAGCCGCCTGCCCAGATTCGCCTCCTGCCCTCCCGTGCTCGGCCGCCACCCTGTGCCACCCTGCCGATCCCGGCGCCGACCACCGCCCGCCGCAGCTAGGTAGACCATCTCCCGCCGGGAAAAAGAAGGGGTTTCGCCGAGGCAGCCTCTTCGCTGCCGCCCCGGGCACCTTTTCCAGCGCTCCGGCCGCGCACAGGGCCTTTACGCCAGCGGGCTTGCGCCCACCTCGCCCACAAGGTGTTCGATGAATTGCTCGGCCCGGCGATGGTCAAAAGATCAAATGTGGGAGATCATCACTTGCTGTGTCATCTTGCACAACATGATCATTGAGAGAGAGCAGGAAAAGGCAGTGTTTGACACTGAACCATACCACAGGCAGGGTCCTCTTGCCCAAGTTGATCACCAACTACCGGCAAACTGGGCTGACTACCTCAATATGCGTCAGGAGATCCGAGACCCACAGGTACATCAAGAACTGCAACACGATCTAGTGGAGCACCTATGGAGGCTCAAGGACGAGGCCGGAAGTGACATGTGATGAAACTTGAGTTTTTATTTGTTAAACTATATAATTTATAGTGAACTATTTGATTTATGTGATGAAACATGCCGAACTATGTGACGAACTAATTGATTTCTATTTGTATGCGAAAATTCATGCCGAAACCCGCCGAACCGCGCCGAAGATGGCCCGATTCACGCAGTTATCGGGCCGTTTTTGGACATATTTGGGCCGAAAGCTGGGCTGAATTCGGCGCCTGGGGCGACCCGGGGGCGACGGCTGCGTGCCAAACTGCCCCCAGCGCCGAGTTTATCGCCGGCGCACCCCCAGGCCGCTCCTTTTCGGCGGCCTGGGGGGGCGAACGGCTGGAGATGCTCTTAGGCCTTGTTTGGTACTAGGGTTGTTCAGAGAATTGGTGGGGATAATCCCCACAGGGATTGGGTGAAACCCCAACCTTCATCCAATCCCTTTAAATCCCCATTTATCCGCAATCCACTAGGTAGGGGTAGTGTGTTGGGTATTGAGAAAAATGCATTAAAGCTTGGGGATTTGTGGGGATAAAATATGTCAAATATACTAGAACCAAATTGTGTTTTGGGATACGTGGGATTTAGAGGTTTGACCAGAATAATCCCCACCAATTCCTTAAAATACACTAGTACTCTCTCCGTTCCAAAATAAACGACTCAATTTTATACTAGAGTTAGTACAAAGTTGAGTCATCTATTTTGAAATGGAGGGAGTACCAAACAAGCCCTTAGTGATCAGATTCCCGCATAGTAGCGCTCTCTTTCACGCCGGCCGTCGTCAACGGCGCACACACACACATACAAATTGATCGATGGGCCTGGAGAAGAGGAGCGTGGCCATCGTGGGCGCCGGCGTGAGCGGGCTGGCGGCGTGCAAGCACCTGCTGGAGCGCGGCTGCCGGCCGGTGGTCTTCAAGGCGGGCGACGCCGTGGGCGGCGTGTGGCCGAACGCCATGGAGGGGACCAGGCTCCAGGCGCCCCGGCACATGTACCGCTACTCCGACTTCCCCTGGCCGGTGGTCTTCGAGGCAGGCGACGCCGTCGGCGGCGTGTGGCCGAACGCCATGGAGGGGACCAGGCTCCAGGCGCCACGTCACATGTACTGGTACTCCGACTTCCCCTGGCCAGACTCCATGACGGAGATGTTCCCCAACCGGTCGCCCACTACCCCCACGCCTACGCGCGAGGCTAAATTTCGTGTTTTGACCCTTTTGGTATACAAATTCAGGATTTGACCCTGGTTGCAAAAAATTTCGAGATTTGACCCTTTCGCTACCGCCAAGGGTACAGGCGGTAGGGTTACACAGCCTACCGCCAGAGCCTCTGGCGGTAGGGTGCGACGGAGGGGACGATGGCCGTTTGCCCGAGCTGACGTGGATGACGGTAGGTTGTCTAAACCTACCGCCAGCACCCCCGGCTGTAGGGTGCGGCTCGGTTTTGCCTCCCAAACTTTCTGTGACGAAATACCAAAGTGCCCTGGCGGCAGGTTCATCCTACCGCCAGGGGGGTTGGCGGTAGTCTGTGCGACCCTACCGCCAGAGGCCGTGGCGGTAGGGCCCTGTGTTTTATTTTTCCAAGTTCAGTTGCTTGCTTCTTTTCAAATTCAATATGACATCAACATCACATATAGATAAGCACAACAGCAAAAAGTGTTTGCATATGAAATTATGATAACCTCACACTTATAGATAGTAAAAATGATGTATCCATTAAGTTCAACATATCAAAATAGGTTCAACTACTAACATAGGTAGCAATAACAAGACACCGAGTAGTTCAACATAAGACAACAACTTTAACTTAGCAAGTTCAACATCACTAGTTCCTCCCCCTCCCCCTCTTGGCGGCACGCTCCTCGTTTGTCTTCGAGCGGCCCTCGTCCGGCTTCTTCGAGCGATGACGAGGAACCGGTTTCTGAAACAGTGATGGGCTCAGAACATCCTGGTGCGGATGAGATACCCTCTTCGCCTGGGTTGGCTGAGTCGGTTGAGGTCCATCATCGTCGTCGTACTCCTCCTCATCACCTTCTCCGTCGTCACCTCCTTCCTCTTCTCCCTCTTCTTCCTCTTCCTCCTCGTCCACTTCCTCTTCTTCCTCGGTCTCATTAACAAGGCGAGACGACGAGGCGACATGGCTCGAGGAACCTCCTCCGGTGTGGCTTGATGAAGCTAGGGCACGTGTCGACCCACCAGGAGGAGGAACATGCACGTCAACCGAGGCAGCGCACCCAAGCATGCCCGCTAGCTTGCGGCAACGGTTAATGATCTTCTGCAATAACAAATATAGTAGAGTATGACTTGGATCAGGTTTAGGGTTGCAAATAAGTAAGAACATGTGGCATGGATCAAATTTGCGTTCGCTCCAATAGAATGCTATGAGGCTTAAAGTTACCTTCGTCGCTTCCTTCAGCTTGTTTTCACCCTCCACGGTTCTGGGGTCAGAACTTAGCGCATTCGAGCCGTCGAAAATGTTTTTGTTTAGCTCTGCGGCCTAGGAATCTAAGGATCATTAAAAAGTTAGCGAGAATGACCATGTCATCATCATTAGCTTGAATGCATTGTTGGGGAACGTTGCAGAAAATTAAAATTTTTCCTACGGTTTCACCAAGATCCATCTATGAGTTCATCTAAGCAATGAGTCAAGGGAGAGAGTTTGCATCTACATACCACTTGTAGATCACGAGCGGAAGCTAGCCAAGGGGATGGTGATGATGGAGTCGTACTCGAACGTGATTCGGATCACCGATGTCCAAGTGCTGAACGGACAACACCTCCGCGTTCAACACACGTACGGGATGGGAGACGTCTCCTCCTTCTTGATCCAGCAAGGGGGAAGGAGAGGTTGAGGAAGATTGCTCCAACGGCAGCACGACGGCGTGGTGTAGTTGGTGCAGCAGTACTCCGACAGGGCTTCGCCAAGCATATACATAGGAGGAGAGGTGTTGGGGAGGGGAGGGGCTGCGCCTTGGCTTGTGTTAAGCTCCCATGCACCTCCCCACTATATATAGGGGTGGAGGGGCTGGTTTCTTGCCCTCCAAGTCCATTGGGGCGTTGGCCAAGGTGGGAGGAAAGAAATCCCATCATTTCCTTCCCCACCGATTGTTATCCCCCCTTTTTAGGGATCTTGATCTTATCCCTTCGGGATATGATCTTATTCCTTCTAAGGGGGGATCTTGGTGCGCCTTGACCAGGGGTGTGGGGCCTTTCCCCCACTACTCACGTTCATGTGGGTCCCCCCATGCAGGTGGGCCCCACTCCGGAACCTTCTAGAACCTTCCCGGTACAATACCGAAAAATCCCGAACATTTTCCGGTGGCCAAAATAGGACTTCCCATATATAAATCTTTACCTCTGGACCATTTCGGAACTCCTCGTGATGTCCGGGATCTCATCCGGGACTCCGAACAACATTCGGTAACCACATACAAACTTCCTTTATAACCCTAGCGTCATCGAACCTTAAGTGTGTAGACCCTACGGGTTCGGGAGACATGTAGACATGACCGAGACGTTCTCCGGTCAATAACCAACAGCGGGATCTGGATACCCATGTTGGCTCCCACATGCTTCTCGATGTTGTCATCGGATGAACCACGATGTCGAGGATTCGATCAAACCCTGTATACAATTCCCTTTGTCAATCGGTACGTTACTTGCCCGAGACTCGATCGTCGGTATCCCAATACCTTGTTCAGTCTCGTTACCGGCAAGTCACTTTACTCGTACCGTAATGCATGATCTCGTGGCCAACACTTTGGTCACCTTGAGCTCATTATGATGATGCATTACCGAGTGGCCCCAGAGATACCTCTCCGTCATACGGAGTGACAAATCCCAGTCTCGATCCGTGTCAACCCAACAGCTACTTTCGGAGATACCTGTAATGCACCTTTATAGTCACCCAGTTACGTTGTGACGTTTGATACACCCAAGGCACTCCTACGGTATCCGGGAGTTACACGATCTCATGGTCTAAGGAAGAGATACTTGACATTGGCAAAGCTCTAGCAAACGAACTAAACGACCTTTGTGCTATGCTTAGGATTGGGTCTTGTCCATCACATCATTCTCCTAATGATGTGATCCCGTTATCAACGACATCCAATGTCCATAGCCAGGAAATCATGACTATCTGTTGATCACAACGAGCTAGTCAACTAGAGGCTCACTAGGGACATATTGAGGTCTATGTATTAACACGTGTATTACGATTTCCGGATAATACAGTTATAGCATGAATAAAAGACAATTATCATGAACAATGAAATATAATAATACTTTTATTATTGCCTCTAGGGCATATTTCCAACAGTCTCCCACTTGCACTAGAGTCACCAATCTAGTTACATTGTGATGAATCGAACACCCATAGAGTTCTGGTGTTGATCATGTTTAGCTCGCGAGAGAGGTTTAGTCAACGGATCTGCGACATTCAGATCCGTATGTACTTTGCAAATTTCTATGTCTCCATCTTGAACATTTTCACGGATGGAGTTGAAACGATGCTTGATGTGCCTGGTCTTCTTGTGAAACCTGGGCTCCTTGGCAAGGGCAATAGCTCCAGTGTTGTCACAGAAGAGTTTGATTGGCCCCGACGCATTGGGTATGACTCCTAGGTCGGTGATGAACTCCTTCACCCAAATCGCTTCATGCGCTGCCTCCGAGGCTGCCATGTACTCCGCTTCACATGTAGATTCCGCCACGACGCTCTGCTTGCAGCTGCACCAGCTTACTGCTCCACCATTCAACATATACACGTATCCGGTTTGTGACTTAGAGTCATCCGGATCTGAGTCGAAGCTAGCGTCGACGTAACCCTTTACGACAAGCTCTTCGTCTCCTCCATAAACGAGAAACATGTCCTTTGTCCTTTTCAGGTACTTCAGGATATTCTTGACTGCTGTCCAGTGTTCCTTGCCGGGATTACTTTGGTATCTAGCTACCAAACTCACGGCAAGGTTTACATCAGGTCTGGTACACAGCATGGCATACATAATAGATCCTATGGCTGAAGCATAGGGGATGACACTCATCTCTTCTTTATCTTTTGCCGTGGTCGGTGACTGAGCCGAGCTCAATCTCACACCTTGTAACATAGGCAAGAACCCCTTCTTGGACTGATCCATTTTGAACCTCTTCAAAATCTTATCAAGGTATGTGCTTTGTGAAAGACCTATGAGGCGTCTCGATCTATCTCTATAGATCTTGATGCCCAATATGTAAGCAGCTTCTCCAAGGTCCTTCATTGAAAAACACTTATTCAAGTAGGCCTTAATGCTGTCCAGAAATTCTATATTATTTCCCATCAAGAGTATGTCATCTACATATAATATGAGAAATGCTACAGAGCTCCCACTCACTTTCTTGTAAACGCAGGCTTCTCCATGAGTCTGCATAAACCCAAACGCTTTGATCATCTCATCAAAGCGAATATTCCAACTCCGAGATGCTTGCACCAGCCCATAAATGGATCGCTGGAGCTTGCATACTTTGTTAGCGTTCTTAGGATCGACAAAACCTTCCGGCTGCATCATATACAGTTCTTCCTTAAGATGCCCGTTAAGGAATGCTGTTTTGACGTCCATCTGCCATATCTCATAATCATAGTATGCGGCAATTGCTAACATGATTCGGACGGACTTTAGCTTCGCTACGGGAGAGAATGTCTCGTCGTAGTCAATCCCTTGAACCTGTCGATAACCCTTAGCGACAAGTCGAGCTTTATAGATGGTGACATTACCATCCGCGTCTGTCTTCTTCTTAAAGATCCATTTGTTTTCTATCGCTCGCCGATCATCGGGCAAGTCTGTCAAAGTCCATACTTTGTTTTCATACATGGATTCTATCTCGGATTTCATGGCTTCAAGCCATTTGTTGGAATCTGGGCCCGCCATCGCTTCTTCATAGTTCGAAGGTTCACCGTTGTCTAACAACATGATTTCCAGGACGGGGTTGCCGTACCACTCTGGTGCGGAACGTGTCCTTGTGGACCTACGAAGTTCAGTAGCAACTTGATCCGAAGTACCTTGATCATCATCATTGGTTTCCTCTTCAGTTGGTGTGGGCATCACAGGAACGTTTTCCTGAGCTGCACCACTTTCCCGTTCGAGAGGTAGTACTTCATCGAGTTCTACTTTCCTCCCACTTACTTCTTTCGAGAGAAACTCTTTTTCCAGAAAGCATCCGTTCTTGGCAACAAAGATTTTTTGCCCTCGGATCTTAAGTAGAAGGTATACCCGACAGTTTCCTTAGGGTATCCTATGAAGACGCATTTTTCCGACTTGGGTTCGAGCTTTTCAGGTTAAAGTTTCTTGACAGAAGCATCGCATCCCCAAACTTTTAGAAACGACAACTTAGGTTTCTTCCCAAACCATAATTCATACGGTGTCGTCTCAACGGATTTAGACGGTGCCCTATTTAAAGTGAATGTAGCTGTCTCTAGAGCGTATCCCCAAAATGATAGCGGTAAATCAGTAAGAGACATCATAGACCGCACCATATCCAATAGAGTGCGATTACGACGTTCGGACACACCGTTTCGCTGAGGTGTTCCAGGCGGCGTGAGTTGTGAAACGATTCCACATTTCCTTAAGTGTGTGCCAAATTCGTGACTTAAATATTCTCCTCCACGATCTGATCGTAGGCACTTTATCTTTCGGTCACGTTGATTCTCCACCTCATTCTGAAATTCCTTGAACTTTTCAAAGGTCTCAGACTTGTGTTTCATTAAGTAGACATACCCATATCTACTTAAGTCATTAGTGAGAGTGAGAACATAACAATATCCTCCGCGAGCCTCAACGCTCATTGGACCGCACACATCGGTATGTATGATTTCCAATAAGTTGGTTGCTTGCTCCATTGTTCCGGAGAACGGAGTCTTGGTCATCTTGCCCATGAGGCATGGTTCGCACGTGTCAAACGATTCATAATCAAGAGACTCTAAAAGTCCATCGGCATGGAGCTTCTTCATGCACTTGACACCAATGTGACCAAGGCGGCAGTGCCACAAGTATGTGGGACTATCGTTATCAACTTTACATCTTTTGGCATCTACACTATGAACATGTGTAATATTACGCTCGAGATTCATTAAGAATAAACCATTGACCATCGGAGCATGACCATAAAACATATCTCTCATATAAATCGAACAACCATTATTCTCAGACTTAAATGAGTAGCCATCTCGTATTAAACGAGATCCAGATACAATGTTCATGCTCAAACTTGGCACTAAATAACAATTATTAAGGTTCAAAACTAATCCCGTAGGTAAATGTAGAGGCAGCGTGCTGACGGCGATCACATCGACTCTGGAACCATTCCCGACGCGCATCGTCACCTCGTCCTTCGCCAGTCTCCGTTTATTCCGCAGCTCCTGCTGTGAGTTACAAATATGAGCAACGGCACCGGTATCAAATACCCAGGAGTTACTACGAGTACTGGTAAGGTACACATCAATTACATGTATATCAAATATACCTTTGGTTTTGTCGGCCTTCTTATCTGCTAAGTATTTGGGGCAGTTCCGCTTCCAGTGAAGCACTTAGTCTCAGGCTTAGGTCCATTCTTTGACTTCTTCCCGGTAACTGGCTTACCAGGCGCGGCAACCTCCTTGCCGTCCTTCTTGAAGTTCTTCTTACCCTTGCCCTTCTTGAACTTAGTGGTCTTATTGACCATCAACACTTGATGTTCTTTCTTGATTTCAGCCTCTGCTGACTTCAGCATCGAGAACACTTCAGGAATGGTCTTTTCCATCCCCTGCATGTTGTAGTTCATCACAAAGCTCTTGTAGCTTGGTGGGAGCGACTGGAGGATTCTGTCAATGACCGCCTCATCTGGGAGGTTAATGTTCAGCTGGGTTATACGGTTGTGCAACCCAGACATCTTCAGGATGTGCTTACTGACAGAACTGTTTTCCTCCATCTTACAACTGTAGAACTTGTCAGAGACATCATATCTCTCGACCCGGGCATGAGCTTGGAAAACTAGTTTCAGCTCTTCGAACATCTCATATGCTCCGTGATGCTCAAAACGCTTTTGGAGCCCCGGTTCTAAGCTGTAAAGCATGCCGCACTGAACGAGGGAGTAATCATCAGCGCGAGTTTGCCAAGCATTCATAATGTCTTGGTTCTCTGGGACGGGAGCGTCACCTAGCGGTCCTTCTAGGACATATTGTTTCCTGGCAGCTATGAGGATGATCCTCAGGTTCCGGACCCAGTCCGTATAGTTGCTGCCATCATCTTTCAGCTTGGTTTTCTCTAGGAACGCGTTGAAGTTCATGTTGACATGAGCGTTGGCCATTTGATCTACAAGACATATTTGCAAAGGTTTTAGACTAAGTTCATGATAATTAAGTTCTAATCAAATTATGAACTCCCACTCAGATTAGACATCCCTTTAGTCATCTAAGTGTTACACGATCGGAGTCGACTAGGCCGTGTCCGATCATCACGTGAGACGGACTAGTCATCGTCGGTGAACATTCTCATGTTGATCGTATCTTCCATACGACTCGTGTTCGACCTTTCGGTCTCCGTGTTCCGAGGCCATGTCTGCACATGCTAGGCTCGTCAAGTTAACCCTAAGTGTTTTCGCTGTGTAAAACTGTCTTACACCCGTTGTATGTGAACGTAAGAATCCATCACACCCAATCATCACGTGGTGCTTAGAAGCGACGAACTGTAGCAACGATGCACAGTTAGGGGAGAACACTTCTTGAAATTTTTGTAAGGGATCATCTTATTTACTACCGTCGTCCTAAGTAAACAAGATGCATAAACATAATAAACATCACATGCAATTATATAGTTGTGACATGATATGGCCAATATCATATAGCTCCATTGATCTTCATCTTCGGGGCTCCATGATCATCTTGTCACCGGCTTGACACCATGATCTCCATCATCATGATCTCCATCATCGTGTCTTCATGAAGTTGTCACGCCAACGACTACTTCTACTTCTATGGCTAACGCGTTTAGCAATAAAGTAAAGTGAGTTACATGGCGTTCTTCAATGACACGCAGGTCATACAAAAAATAAAGACAACTCCTATGGCTCCTGCCGGTTGTCATACTCATCGACATGCAAGTCGTGAATCCTATTACAAAGAACATGATCTTATACATCACAATTCATCATTCATCACAACTTCTGGCCATATCACATCACATGATGAATCGCTGCAAAAACAAGTTAGACGTCCTCTAATTGTTGTTGCATCTTTTACGTGGCTGCAATTGGGTTCTAGCAAGAACGTTTTCTTACCTACGAATAACCACAACGTGATTTTGTCAACTTCTATTTACCCTTCATAAGGGCCCTTTTCATCGAATCCGCTCCAACTAAAGTGGGAGAGACAGACACCCGCCAGCCACCTTATGCAACTAGTGCATGTCAGTCGGTGGAACCGGTCTCACGTAAGCGTACGTGTAAGGTTGGTCCGGGCCGCTTCATCCCACAATACTGCCGAAGCAAGAAAAGACTAGTAGAGGCAAGTAAGATGACAAAATCCACGCCCACAACAAAATTGTGTTCTACTCGTGCAAAGAGAACTACGCATAGACCTAGCTCATGATGCCACTGTTGGGGAACGTTGCAGAAAATTAAAATTTTTCCTACGGTTTCACCAAGATCCATCTATGAGTTAATCTAAGCAATGAGTCAAGGGAGAGAGTTTGCATCTACATACCACTTGTAGATCACGAGCGGAAGCTAGCCAAGGGGATGGTGATGATGGAGTCGTACTCGAACGTGATTCGGATCACCGATGTCCAAGTGCTGAACGGACAACACCTCCGCGTTCAACACACGTACGGGATGGGAGACGTCTCCTCCTTCTTGATCCAGCAAGGGGGAAGGAGAGGTTGAGGAAGATTGCTCCAACGGGAGCACGACGGCGTGGTGTAGTTGGTGCAGCAGTACTCCGACAGGGCTTCGCCAAGCATATACGGAGGAGGAGAGGTGTTGGGGAGGGGAGGGGCTGCGCCTTGGCTTGTGTTAAGCTCCCATGCGCCTCCCCACTATATATAGGGGTGGAGGGGCTGGTTTCTTGCCCTCCAAGTCCATTGGGGCGTTGGCCAAGGTGGGAGGAAAGAAATCCCATCATTTCCTTCCCCACCGATTGTTATCCCCCCTTTTTAGGGATCTTGATCTTATCCCTTCGGGATATGATCTTATTCCTTCTAAGGGGGGATCTTGGTGCGCCTTGACCAGGGGTGTGGGGCCTTTCCCCCACTACTCACGTTCATGTGGGTCCCCCCATGCAGGTGGGCCCCACTCCGGAACCTTCTAGAACCTTCCCGGTACAATACCGAAAAATCCCGAACATTTTCCGGTGGCCAAAATAGGACTTCCCATATATAAATCTTTACCTCCGGACCATTCCGGAACTCCTCGTGACGTCCGGGATCTCATCCAGGACTCCGAACAACATTCGGTAACCACATACAAACTTCCTTTATAACCCTAGCGTCATCGAACCTTAAGTGTGTAGACCCTACGGGTTCGGGAGACATGTAGACATGACCGAGACGTTCTCCAGTCAATAACCAACAGCGGGATCTGGATACCCATGTTGGATCCCACATGCTTCTCGATGTTGTCATCGGATGAACCACGATGTCGAGGATTCGATCAAACCCTGTATACAATTCCCTTTGTCAATCGGTACGTTACTTGCCCGATACTCGATCGTCGGTATCCCAATACCTTGTTCAGTCTCGTTACCGGCAAGTCACTTTACTCGTACCGTAATGCATGATCTCGTGGCCAACACTTTGGTCACCTTGAGCTCATTATGATGATGCATTACCGAGTGGGCCCAGAGATACCTCTCCGTCATACGGAGTGACAAATCCCAGTCTCGATCCGTGTCAACCCAACAGCTAGTTTCGGAGATACCTGTAATGCACCTTTATAGTCACCCAGTTATGTTGTGACGTTTGATACACCCAAGGCACTCCTACGGTATCCGGGAGTTACACGATCTCATGGTCTAAGGAAGAGATACTTGACATTGGCAAAGCTCTAGCAAACGAACTAAACGACCTTTGTGCTATGCTTAGGATTGGGTCTTGTCCATCACATCATTCTCCTAATGATGTGATCCCGTTATCAACGACATCCAATGTCCATAGCCGGGAAATCATGACTATCTGTTGATCACAACGAGCTAGTCAACTAGAGGCTCACTAGGGACATATTGAGGTCTATGTATTCACACGTGTATTACGATTTCCGGATAATACAGTTATAGCATGAATAAAAGACAATTATCATGATTAATGAAATATAATAATACTTTTATTATTGCCTCTAGGGCATATTTCCAACATGCATTTCAACAAAACTTACCACTCTGTTCATAAGGGGCGCATACTCCCTGAAATCACCTTGCATATCTCTGAGGTTTCTCTTATATGCTTCATCCTCAGAGTCCTCCTCCTCCTCCTGAAGTGATGCCATGTCCGCTTCCGTCCATCGTGGCCTCAGACGCAGACGAAACTTGATTCCATCGCCATACCAATTCATGTGCCTCTCATACACATTCCAGCAAATGCCTGACCTCTCTTTATCTTTGCGGAACGTCCTCTCGTCCCACATTGTCACAAAAGACTTGTGCTCGTCAGCCCAGTCCAATATCGACTGAGAATACTGCCTGCTCTTCCTGCATAGGGACATAACAAGCAAAAAAACACAAAAGACCATAAGAACATCGAACTTAAAGAAATCACAGTAAAGAGATGGCAGCACATACTTGTGAAGGTCGTAACCGCCAGTGTCGTGGGGCCTTGCCGGTGGTGTGTGTTGCAATACGCCAAATTGTGTCGCCACGCGTTGTGGTAGGTGCCATTCGACAGCGTACACGCATATCAGCGGGACAATGCACTGGAAGAGAAGGCGGTCCCGCTCGCACATCTCGTTCAGCTCGAACCCCCAATCTCTATCATGGTACGGCCACCAGTTAACCTATACAAAGATTGTTTAGCAACCGTGAAAGTATAAACATTTAAAACTATCTCACTCATTGGTATACCTAAAAAGATGTCAGGTTGTCCAGCTCGTTGGTGAAGGCCTTGTACATCGCACTTCCCTTGCCCGAGAAGACCTTAACCTTGTCCCAAGAATAGGCGACAGTAGGGTATCAAGAACGGTCGCCATCCTTGCCATACTCCGTCCACTCTGTCCGTGACAGTTTCTCAGGGCGACCAACTGGCAGCCGCTCCCAACTCCAAATTGAGAGGGCCCAGACACACCCACACATCCCAGATGTTTTCTTGGTCCTCTGCGTTGCGTCATCCAGCTGCAAACAACAAGTGATGATCAGATGACACAATTTAAAGCAATTTAAAGAACCACACACATAGGTGAGATGTATGACGTCTTACCGAGCGGTAGAGGTACGCGAGGCCAGCAGACCCCCAGCTGTACCCTGCATCCCAGTCAGCCAGGAAGTCCAGGTACATCCATAGGGCGTTGTCCCCCGAGCAGTCAGGAAAGACCACCTATGTGAGAAGAAACCACAGGTAGGCCCTTGCATACTGCTCCACGGTCCTCGGATCCGCATCTTGCGGGCATTCAGCCCGGTGGTCTAGGAGCCATGCCAGTGCTACACCGGATGTTCGGTTACTCTTGATGGGAGGGCAGTCGCCGATGAGGGCGGTAACCCTGTCCGACCAGTTCTTCCTATCCACGCGCCCAATGAGAGCATGGCCCTTGATCGGTAGGGCCGTGATCATGGCGAAGTCCTCGAGCGTCACCGTCATCTCACCACATGGGAGATGGAAAGAGTGCGTCTCGGGCCGCCAACGGTCCACCAATGCTGTGAGAGCCGTGTGGACAAGCGTCGGCGGCATACGCTTGAATTGGAGCACGAAACCCAAGAGCCCGGCTCTCCTGTAATATGGCTCATAGCGGTTGTCGTAGTTCATCTCTTTGACCTTGGTGTGACCCGTCATACGTAAGGGCGCAAGCATCTGTCAATGTGCACACGAAAATAGTTAGAAAAAACTTTTGAAAAGGCAAAATTATGATGCAACACGTTGATCAGTGCTATTTACCACTCTGTTCTCGATGTAACGGGCGCGATGACCGTTATCGAATGCCGGGTCAAGCATAGTGTAATTAGTGCCGATCGCCGGACCAATGGGGGGCCTCCTGAAACACGAACACTTTGTTATGAACATATAATCATATCATGTTAAACCGTTCAACTAACATCAATCATATCATATTCAACAAATGTAAAAAAATATTATGAATATGAACTGCGGTTCATCTTCAAACTAGTTATTCTATCCTATTATGAATATGAACATTAACCAATCAATTTCAACAATTGTAAAAACATATATAAAAATTACCAACATATTCATCTTCAAACCACATCACCTCATCACCTTATCTTATGCCAAATAGGTTCTATCCTCAAACTAGTTAACAAATTCAACATATTCAACCACATCACCACATCAACTCATCAATCATATTCAAACATATTTAACCACATCAAACATCAATAAATAATTCAAAAAATATTAACATGAACTAGGGTTCATCAACTATATAAAATAGGCTCTATCATAGTCAACTTCAACCACATCACCACATAAATCATATTCAACTACATCAAACATCATATTACTCCTAATTAAACAAACCTAGAAACAACAAAAATCAAAATCTACTAGATGAAATAGGGTTCATCTTGTGCCTAATAATGCGTCGAATCGACAGCTTCTTAACTAAAACGAATTGGAGGGATTGAGAGAGCTTACTTTTCTCGTTTCGGAGCCATCTCAATCCGAAAAAACCGTTCACAAACGAAGAAGATCGGATGGGGGAGTGGAGGGGATGAGAGAGGCCTTCCCCTCTCTGTTCTTGCGGGCGGCGGCATGGGAGAAGAAGATGGGGGCTGGGTTCGTGGGTGGGCCCCATGAGCCGGCCCCCGCGGGGTTATAACGGTTCAGCACTTACCGCCATGGACATTGGCGGTAGGGTTGCACACCCTACCGTCGAGTGTCCTGGCGGTACCGCCAGAGACCCTGGCGGTAAGAAAAAGGGTCAAATCCCGAAATTTTTTCAAACCGGGGTCAGATCCTGAATTTGTATGCCAAAAGGGTCAAAACACGAAATTTTGCCTACGCGCGACGCTTCGGCGTGCTTGACTTCGTCAGGCTCGGCCACTGCGTGACCACATCTTATATTTTGATACTCCCTCCGTTCGGAATTACTTGTCTCGGAAATGGATGTATCTAGAACTAAAATACGTCTAGATACATCCATTTCCACGATAAGTAATTCCGAACGGAGGGAGTACATAGGTAGGAGTAGTAGATAAGATTTAATCAAATATCACCACATGTTATATTAACACAGTACTCGAGTCAGTGGAAAATTTGGCCCAAAACATGACAACATGGAAAAGAACAAAGAGCACGAATCTTGAAGCACAGAACAATGGCTCAAAAAATGATTGACCCAGATTCATTTTTCTGCTGACTGAATATAAATATATTTTTGTTGGCAGAATTTTCATATTGCTATCATTCTATCATGCTTGGCTTATCCAACCGTTTCCTTCTCTTCACTGTTCATGGAGCAAATCTTACTTTCTGGCTCCGGTAATCAAACACTGGGCAGGGACTTCATGCATCACTTTTTGAGAAAAAACAAGAGTACTAATTAAGTACTTTTGTAAACTATGAAATTAATTCCACCATTCATTGTATACCTTTGTTGGAGAAAATTTTAAATTAAGCCCTATAAACCGGAAAGGAGAGAGTATAGATCAAGAAGAACCGCCATGGCTTTATGGAAGGATAACACCATAGATAAAAATGGCACAATATTGGAAGGGGTAACTAATCATCATTCTGAAAAGCAAGTACTACAGAATAATACGGGTGTGTTTGAAACATGTCCACTCCACATACCTGGTAGTTTATTTGGGTTTAGTAGGGAAAAGGATGCTCTAGTCGCTCCACTTCAGCCCCCATGCATGTTCAAATAATGTGATGGAAGGATTATCTCGACTCCTGCGCTACTGCCTCCTACGAACTCTATCTAGGGTTTCTCTGCTTCTCGCCGGTGACGCTACCGATCCGCCTCGTGTCCTATGGTCCTTGGACAATGGAGGCGCGGTGGATCCCGGCCCTTGCCGATGGGAGGGCTTCATTTTTAGGTGCATTTCTAACTTTTCTTAGGGTCTGTGCCATGCTCAAGAAGACGAGGCGGCGGCGGCGTCTTGAAGATGGAATAAGGTTATCCCCGCCTAGCGCCCGTTCTAGTGATGCTTCAAGCGCTGTTGGTACATTGGAGGAGAATGTTGAGCTAAGGGCTCAACTCGAGTTGCTATCTAGCAATTATGGGATGTTGGAAGAAAATCATGTAAAGCTCACAAGCTCTCATGATGATCTTCTAGTATCCCATAATGTGCTAAAGATAGCTCATGAGGCCATGCTTGCTAAGGTAACATCTAGTAAGCCTCATGTGGATACTAGCACTACTTCTAGTCAAAAATGCTATATTGATATGTGCTAGTCCTTATAATTCATCTACTCACAATGTTGGTACATCTTGTGATGAATTGCTTTCCTTGCCTTGTTGCTCTAACGATGAAGCTTATACTTTCTCTAGTATTTGTGTTGAGACTAACCATGTAGAGGAAATCAAAGAGCTCAAGGCCCAAGTCACTTCTTTGATGAAAGACTTGG
>NC_041393.1:749691409-749726195 GCF_002162155.2 Triticum dicoccoides | reverse complement strand
CGGATGGAGTCCGAGGCGCACCCGTCCACGGGCCTCCTCCCGGGTGCGGCAGAGCGCAAGCCGGACGGCCATCTCCTCTTCGGGGCCGCGTGGGATGAATTTGGGGTCGACAGATCTGGAGGTGAAGGACTCGGATCCGCTGTCCGCCATGCCGAAGACGGCTGGAAGGAGCCGGAGACGAGTTTGGGTGGCGGAGGAGAGTGGAGGGGAGGGAAGTGAAGTGGCTATGGTTTGGTTCGACGAGCGGATAGGGAGGATTTTATATGGGGCCGGGTGGGCCAGTGTGGGTTGGGTCCGATGTGGCGGGCGTGCCCGATCGCTCCATATCTGCTCCATATTTGGGCTGAATATGGGGTGCCGGTCAGCCCGGGCGTTTGAGAGCCGTTTGAGATCCGTTTGAGGGGCCCGTCAAAGTCAAAAAATCGTGACTGAACAGTGATCGAATGCCGCCAGACGTATGAAACGAGTTTGAGGCTCTTACTAACCACATACGACTTTGATGATCCGGATTGGATCGAGATCCAAAATTAGCCCGACAGAAAACAAATAATGGATCCACTTGTGTTGTCCTATCAAGTAACTCCAGCTCACGTGCCAACATGGGGAGTCTTGTGTGGCCTGGTGGTTATGGGGGTGGGGTGGACAAACCGTGTAAACCAACGAGTATCAAGCGACCTAGTCATGTTGAGGTACCTTATAGGGGTACACGGAGGATAGATAGATGGATAGATGTGCTAACTCGGGGATGACATATTGTATGATACCGAAGACTGATAATTTTCTACAGAAGAAGATGCCTTATAAAAAGGCTCACATACCACTACCGGAGCCTCAAGACATTTCAGTTGCCATTATCTCAAGATCTAGCTTCGTATATGCAATCTAGTTCTTGCAATCTGTAATCATGCATATCAACTAGCAGTGCAGCCCGCACATTTGCATGGCTAGATTTAAATGTTGGACAACGCTAACTCCCACACGTGTGGTGAGAGCCAAACCCGCCCACACGCCCTATAACATACAGACAACACCATGTCATCGCATGCATGCATGTGGAAATCTTTTTGGATTTTCAGTTTTTAAAATGTTTTATCTCTTAAATGAAAAATCCGATTAAAGATCCGTTTTCACCATTAAATCCCTCGCGACAAGATCTTCGAAACTAGATATCATATCAATATATTTCGATGATTTTTTGGGTTAAAAGTTGTCATGTCTATTGCACATGAATTGCCATGATGTTTATACTAAAGTTGCCATGTTATGTTTCAGCTATTTTCTTCTATATTAAAAAGTAAAATTTGACATATTATAAAATGGAGAATTAAGAAACTAGACTTGCCATGCACCATAAACTAAAATTGCCATGATACATGCACTTAAAATTGCCATGGTTCATAAAAAAATATTTTCATGGTCAAAATACTGGAATTGCCATCATCAAAAACTAAAATTGTCATGATCTACAAACTAAAATTGCCACATGGCAACTTTAGTTTAAGCAGCATGTCAACTACAGTGTAAACATCATGGCAACTTCTGGGCAAATTTTTTTTTTTGTCGAAACATATCAACATGGGGTCTAGTTTTGAAGATCTCGTCGAGACGGATTTAATGGTGAAAACGAATTTTTAATTTGCTTTTTAAATTAGGAGATAAAATATTTTTAAGCCAAAAACCAAAAAGATTTCTGCTGATGTCATCTGTCCATACATGGCAAAATGAGTGGTGATGGAGGCGTGTGGACGATGTGCAAATGCCCACACGTGTGGGCGTTAGTTTTTTCCTAAATGTTTTAAGTTTGTGCTTTTGCAAATTTATTATATTATCATATTGGTCTATAGACATTTTACTATTTTATTAAAAACTTGTAGCCTAAATATACCATGTGAATATTTTGTTATATCTTAGCTAAATATTTGCGCAAGACAAATAATTTTAATTTAATTTGATTATATAACACCATTGATTTATCGATCAATGTTAATAATAGTTTTGGCAATATATATATCTTGTGAAATATTTATTGAGCTCTAGTTAAAAATCATTATTTGGATGGGTTTGCTGGTAAGGATTACGATCTTTTAATGTCAAAGGAAACATTGTGGTTAGTATCTTCGCTCATCATTGTATAATAAATAAATAAATATGAAGTCTTGTTCTACTTTAGCTTTCACTTGCGGTTTTCAATCATTCTTTTGTGCATATCTTTCCATCAGAAACTAAATTAAAAACTAGTGCCTAGCTGCTATGTAAATATTGATTGCATGCTCTTGTGTTTTTTATTTCCGAGAAACAACATCCCACAAAATATTTTTCTTAGGGCATCTCCAATGGTGACCCGCAAATTTATTCTGGCATCCGTTTGCGGACAGGGGAGAACAGTCCGCGGACACGGATGCGGGAACCGGCCATCCAACACCGACAACATAAATCCGACCCCAAATTTTATTTTTTAGGTCCGCATGATCAAATAGCCGCTGATCTTTTCACGGCGTCCTTCTTCAAGATGATTTAGTCATCAAAGGACCGGACGCCATGGTAGAGACACATTTTTGCGCATCCAAAAACGCGTGCTAAACTTGTCAGCGAAGAAGGCCTCAGGGGCAAAGTAGTCATCCATCAACGTCAAAATGGTCGCGCGCCCAATTGCGGTTGAGCACTCGATGAGCCTTGACCGATCCATTCAAATTTAGGACATGCTTCTCGGCACACTCCACATCTGCAAGCACCAGATGCATCATTGTTGTCTCATTCGTGTAGTCCTCTTCATTGGACGAGCTGTCGGACGACTCAACATAGTGCTTATATGTTTTCGAAAAGGGAGCACTGCTAATCCGAATCCATTGCTTCAAAGAAGAATGAACAAAAAAATGTAGCAGAGATTCTACTACTTTGCATTCGGTTGATCGTCTGTGAAGCAGTTTCGCATTCGGTTTGCAAGATTTCGAACAAATGGACTCGTCCGCATACCGAAGGAGTACCGCATTGGATGGGTTGCAATGTGGCCCGATTTGACATGAATATTCGCGCTTGTGTCAGCTATAGACCTGTTGTTTTAATCTGTTGGTAAATGTCACCCACGTGTCCCCTCTAGGCTCTAGCGTTCAGCACATGCATAATGTGTTTGATGCCCAACTCTCTGGCCCTCCATGTGCCTCTCCAACTCCAAGCGAAGGTGACAAGCAGGAAGAAAGCGAAGGTGATGAGGAAGAATGTGATGGCCAAGGATAAGGCTTGAAAATGTTGTAGTCACATAATAAAAATACATAAATTCAACAATATGGGTGAGCTAGACTTCATCCTTGGAGGAAGCGCCAAAGGTGAGCATGGACCCCTGGAGCGCCTCGGCGACGATGCCGTCCAGCCGCGCCGCCATGGCCGGCGTCATGCAGTTGCTCCAATCCCCCACCGTGCCGTTCCTAAAGAAGGCCTCGTTCTTGAGCCCCAGCATCGTGCTCCCTCTCCTGTTCACCTCAAGCCCCTTCAGCGTACCCAAGCTGCAGAGCTCCACGATGTCGCGCACCACCCCGGCCGCCTCCTCCTCTGGCGAGAAGGGGCATGCCATGAACGCCGCCAACTTCATCAGGCTACCCGACGGGTCAAGCAGCATGTCCTCGTACCTAAGGAACAGCACCTGATCGGGGCTCCGGCGGCTCGCCTCCCAGTACTCGAGCGTGTGGCGCCACTGTGGCCCCGCCACGCTCTGGCCCTGGCAGAAGAGCTCGAACGCCTCCTCGAACGTCGGCATGGCGGCCGACGCGCCGCCGACGTCGGCCATCCGCTGCAGTGTCGCCGTGGTCTTCTCGTGGTAGTGCCAGAAGGATACAAACGTGTCCTTGGGGTCCCGGCAGACGTACACGATCCGGCCGCCGGAGCCGTCCTCCGTGCCCGTGATGCCGCGGGGCAGCAGGGAGTAGGGCACGTGGGTGGCGAGCAGCCGGGGAGAAGGGATCTCCTCGTAGATCAGACCATCGTCGTCTTGGTTGGCGAGCTCGAGGAAGCGGACGAGGTCATGGGGGCTGTTGCGGTGGAGCGGGTGGTCGGCTCCGACGGACGGCGGATGGGCGGCACGGTTGAGCGCGGAGAACGCGAGCGCCTTGAGCCAGGTGGTACCGGTCTTGGGGAAGCTCGCGAGAAGCACGTCGGTGGGCCGCGGCTTGAAACACGCGTGCGACGCGCCGATGAACTTGAGATAGAGGTCAGTGTGCCAGAAGCCGCCGTATCGGCGCAGCCGGTACGGGGGGAACCCCGGCGCAGTGGGCAGCGATGGCATGATCTCCGCTAGGTCGGCATGCGGGTTGGCGATGACCGCGGATGCTACAGCTTCTTCTTTCTCTACGGCTGCGCCGGCCGACATAGGAGCACCAGTACTGGCCATGGCTTCTTTTTCTGGTTTCTTACCTTCTTCGGTGCTTGCGAGTAGCGAATATATAACACTTGTAGGCGCTGTCTAAGCTACATGCGCTCTCTACGCAATCTTATTGTGGGATGAACAAGAGGCTGAGAGACACCCGTAAGGGGATAAGGCAGGATGGTGCCATCGGTGTGTGGAGGCCACAGCTGCATGTGGGCGATTGGCCGCCCGGTACCGGTTTCAGTTTATTAAGAGCATCTTCAACCGTCGCATAAAAATTTCACGCTCAATAAAAGTTATAGCGTTGTAGCACTTTTAAAGCGTCGGGAACAATATTGCTTTAGCAGACGCTCAAAAACGCACGCCCAAAAAAGCACGAAGTGTAAATTGTGAAGTGCGTGTAATCCGAAGCCTAATATATCCTGCGTGCGATAGCGTTTTAACGCGTGCCCAAAACTTTTTAGCGCGCGATATTTTACAACATCTGTTGGAGCTGTTCGGCGCCTAAAAACGAACTTTTAGCGCGCGGAGCTCTTTTTGTGCGGCTGTTGGAGATGCTCTAAGTCAACTCCAACGCGCGAATCAACTTGTGCTTGGATGGTTAGAGGGACAGTGGTATCCCTAGCCCACCAGGTTTCAAGTCCTGCTGCTCGCATTATTCCCGAATTTATTTTAGCATTTCCGGCGATGCGCTTTCAGTGGGAGGAGATGTTCCTGTCGACGACGAGGCGGCTACGGTAACTTCATAAGTCTCAAGATAATATGCCGGCTCAGTTTCTCTCGAAGGTGCTCATAGAGATTGGGTGTGCATGTGTTGAGTGTATGCGTAAGTATGAGTGCTTACGTCTGTACTCATTGTGTCAGAAAAAAATGTCAATTCCAACGCACTGTTAGACATAGAGATATTTTGCATTTAATCTCAACTCAGCTCTTTCTCTTTATCCTTCTCGTAACATCCTCTCTCTCTCTCTATCCCGTGTAACCAACTGAATCATAGCGATCAATTTGGACTTGTTGTAAACCAAGGCAAGGGTTTTTCTTGCCATTGATCAAGTATATTCATGCGGCTCTCACATGAGGGAGTAGGAACGCTTTCATCAAATTCTACATGGTATACAGAGCCAGCCTCTTCCAATCAATCTAGTGTCCAACACAAACATCAACCTCGCCATGTCTTCCACTTTTCCGGCCGTCCTCAACCTTGGAGCGGCGCCACCCACCAAGAAGCTAGCAAGGGGGAACTTCCTCCTCTGGAAGGCCCAGTCAATGACGGCCCCGCGAGGAGCGTAGGTCACTGACCTCCTGGATAGCACCGATGCAGCGCCCCCGAAGACGGTAGAGCAGCAGCAGTCGGACAAGAGCATGCCCATTTGCCAAGTCCGCTATATGGACCATGGTTGTCCAAAGATCAGCAAGTCCTGAGTTACATGCTGAATTCTCCTTGGAATTCTCTCTCCAAGGAGATATTGGCGCAAGTTGTTGAGTAGCTTTGATTTGTGGACCGCCCTTATTACTTGAGGATTGCCGCCATTACCAACACGAAAAAGGGCAACACACTGAGCACCCTATTCATGGCGAAGATGAATAGCTTGGGAGATGACTCGCCGTTGCTACTTAGTCCATCTCTGGAACATCTCTGATCTAGAGATGGTCACCTACATACTCGCAGGCCTCGATCGGGAGTATGATCCAGTAGTTTTAGCGGCCAGTGCTATCAAGAAATTGATCTATGTTGATGATCTGTTTCGTAGATTGCGGCCTTCGGTCAGAGAATGGAGATGCTGGCAAATGGACCTACTAGTCACTTTCACCCATCCACCAATACCGCCTATGGAGGGCGCAGCCAGGCTTGGGGCAAGGGCCAAACATAATGGATACTAGGGATCAAGCCCTAACAAAACTAACTCGAGTACATGATGAATCTCATCCAACTCCTCACGGACCAGTGAGCCTACGAAGGAATTACTCACTCCCGGTGGGGAGCATCATGGAATTGGCGATGGAGAAGGGTTGGTGATGACGAAGATCGAATATCCCCCTCTCCGGAGCCCCAAACAGACTCCAGATCTGGCCTCCCAATGAAGAACAGGAGGCGGCGGCGGCTCCGTCTCGTGAAATGCGATAATTCTTTCTCCTTAATTTTTTTCTAGAAATATAGGATTTTGTAGCGTCAGTTTCAAGGTCTGCGGGGCCACAAGGTGGGGACAACCCACCTGGTCACGCTTGGATGGGGTGGCGTGCCCTGGTGGGTTGTGCCCACCCAGGTGCCCCCCTCAGGTGGTTCTTGACTCCAGAAATTCTCTTTTATTGTATAAAAGATGCTCGCAAAGTTTCATTCCGTTCCGAGAACTTTTATTTCTGCACAAAAACAACACCATGGTAGTTCTGCTGAAAACAGCGTCAGTCCGGGTTAGTTTTATTCAAATCATGAAAATTAGAGTCCAAAACAAGAGGAAAAGCGTTAGTAAAAGTAGATATGACGGAGACGTATCAACTCCCCCAAGCTTAAACCTTTGCTTGTCCTCAAGCAATTCAGTTGATAAACTGAAAGTCAAAAAGAAAAACTTTTACGAACTCTTTTGCTCTTGTTTCCATAAATAACCTTAAAGAACACCCAGGTTTTCAGCAAATATTATAACTAACCATGTCGACAATAACTCTTAAAAATTATATTAACTCATATCAATGACATAATCAATTAGCGAGCAATAATAAGACATCTCAAACAGCAACACGTTGTTAAAACAACCATGATACAATATGTCAATAGTGGTATCTCGCTAGCCCTTTCTGAGACTGCAAAACATAAATGCAGAGCACCCCCAAAGTTCAAGCAGCGACTAAATATTGTAATTCATGGTAGAAAAGATCCACTAATGATGCACCCAACATTAGCTACACACAATGCATCAGCATGACAACAATGCTCTCAGGTTCTGGCGCTTACTTGAGAAGGTGATGACACAACATAAAAGTAAATAGATAGTCCCTTCGTAGAGGGAAGCAGTGATTTGCAGAGGTGCCAGAGCTCAAGTTTTCAAAACAGAGGTAAATGAAATTTTGAGATATGCACCCTTCTTGTTTACTTTGCGACCATCAGTTATCAATATCTTCCATGCTAAACACACTAGTAGCTGTTCCCAAACGATAAAGTAAAGGTTATTGCTCGATAGGAGTTTTTGTTTGATTATTTTTAAGTTCATTTTGCAATTTGGGACTGGGAATCCCTATTATCGCCCCTTTCTCGTGCAATGGTGAGTGAATAAACACCCATCCTGAGAATAACCCGCTTAGCATGGAAGATACCAACTACCTCCTGTCGCTCTATGAACAATCCCGACACACAAAAAGGATATTTATTTAAAGTTTTTAGAGGTGGCACATGCAAATTTACTTAGGACGGCTGGGTAATACCGCATATCACTACAAAAAAAAGACACATCTGTGGCATTTTGGGCCGAACGAATTTTTTATTTGTCATACATATGACACTTCTATGACGATAATTGTGACAAAACCCGGTATCATCATAGATGTGGTGGGCTCCTACTTCTATGACAAAAAATCATGACAGAAAATGGGCTTTTCGTCCTGGGCAGGCCGGAGACGCAGCTGCATGACATTCTTTGGGCCGTCCATGACGGAAAAAACCGTGGTAGAAGCGAGGGCGAGGAAAATTTCGGGGAGTTCCCGGTTACAGTGGATGGTCGGGGGCCGAGCGATGCACGTTTGCCTCGTACACGTACGTGCGTGTGTGCGAGGCGTTGGCTCTAACTGAACCCGAGCGAGGCGTTGGGCTCTAACTGAACCCGAGCGATTGCACTGCAGGCTACGTGTTACTGAACCCGAGCGATTGATCGATGGCTGTTAACTGAACCCGATCGAGCGATTCCTTCGCTACCACTGCTAACTGAAGCCGATCGATGCTGCCTCTCTGGATGAACAGTGAGCGTTGCGGGAGGGGGGGGGGTTGGATGAACAGTGAGCGGTGGGAGTGGATGAACACGTCCCGTGGCGTTGCCTCTGGATGAACAGGACCCCGATCGATCGAGCTGGTTGGGGCTGGATGAACAGGACCCCGTGAAGGGCTGTATGAACAGGACGACCCCGTGGAGGGCAGGATGAACAGTAATCAGTGGAGGGGTGGATGAACAGTAGCCCATGGAGGGGTGGTTGAACAGGAGCCCGTGGAGAGGGGAGGTTTTAGACTAAGTTCATGATAATTAAGTTCTAATCAAATTATGAACTCCCACTCAGATTAGACATCCCTTTAGTCATCTAAGTGTTACACGATCCGAGTCGACTAGGCCGTGTCCGATCATCACGTGAGACGGACTAGTCATCGTCGGTGAACATTCTCATGTTGATCGTATCTTCCATACGACTCGTGTTCGACCTTTCGGTCTCCGTGTTCCGAGGCCATGTCTGCACATGCTAGGCTCGTCAAGTTAACCCTAAGTGTTTTCGCTGTGTAAAACTGTCTTACACCCGTTGTATGTGAACGTAAGAATCCATCACACCCGATCATCACGTGGTGCTTAGAAGCGACGAACTGTAGCAACGATGCACAGTTAGGGGAGAACACTTCTTGAAATTTTTATAAGGGATCATCTTATTTACTACCGTCGTCCTAAGTAAACAAGATGCATAAACATAATAAACATCACATGCAATTATATAGTTGTGACATGATATGGCCAATATCATATAGCTCCATTGATCTTCATCTTCGGGGCTCCATGATCATCTTGTCACCGGCTTGACACCATGATCTCCATCATCATGATCTCCATCATCGTGTCTTCATGAAGTTGTCACGCCAACGACTAATTCTACTTCTATGGCTAACGCGTTTAGCAATAAAGTAAAGTGAGTTACATGGCGTTCTTCAATGACACGCAGGTCATACAAAAAATAAAGACAACTCCTATGGCTCCTGCCGGTTGTCATACTCATCGACATGCAAGTCGTGAATCCTATTACAAAGAACATGATCTCATACATCACAATTCATCATTCATCACAACTTCTGGCCATATCACATCACATGATGAATCGCTGCAAAAACAAGTTAGACGTCCTCTAATTGTTGTTGCATCTTTTACGTGGCTGCAATTGGGTTCTAGCAAGAACGTTTTCTTACCTACGAATAACCACAATGTGATTTTGTCAACTTCTATTTACCCTTCATAAGGGCCCTTTTCATCGAATCCGCTCCAACTAAAGTGGGAGAGACAGACACCCGCCAGCCACCTTATGCAACTAGTGCATGTCAGTCGGTGGAACCGGTCTCACGTAAGCGTACGTGTAAGGTTGGTCCGGGCCGCTTCATCCCACAATACTGCCGAAGCAAGAAAAGACTAGTAGAGGCAAGTAAGATGACAAAATCCACGCCCACAACAAAATTGTGTTCTACTCGTGTAAAGAGAACTACGCATAGACCTAGCTCATGATGCCACTGTTGGGGAACGTTGCAGAAAATTAAAATTTTTCCTACGGTTTCACCAAGATCCATCTATGAGTTAATCTAAGCAATGAGTCAAGGGAGAGAGTTTGTATCTACATACCACTTGTAGATCACGAGCGGAAGCTAGCCAAGGGGATGGTGATGATGGAGTCGTACTCGAACGTGATTCGGATCACCGATGTCCAAGTGCTGAACGGACAACACCTCCGCGTTCAACACACGTACGGGATGGGAGACGTCTCCTCCTTCTTGATCCAGCAAGGGGGAAGGAGAGGTTGAGGAAGATTGCTCCAACGGGAGCACGACGGCGTGGTGTAGTTGGTGCAGCAGTACTCCGACAGGGCTTCGCCAAGCATATACGGAGGAGGAGAGTTGTTGGGGAGGGGAGGGGCTGCGCCTTGGCTTGTGTTAAGCTCCCATGCGCCTCCCCACTATATATAGGGGTGGAGGGGCTGGTTTCTTGCCCTCCAAGTCCATTGGGGCGTTGGCCAAGGTGGGAGGAAAGAAATCCCATCATTTCCTTCCCCACCGATTGTTATCCCCCCTTTTTAGGGATCTTGATCTTATCCCTTCGGGATATGATCTTATTCCTTCTAAGGGGGGATCTTGGTGCGCCTTGACCAGGGGTGTGGGGCCTTTCCCCCACTACTCACGTTCATGTGGGTCCCCCCATGCAGGTGGGCCCCACTCCGGAACCTTCTAGAACCTTCCCGGTACAATACCGAAAAATCCCGAACATTTTCCGGTGGCCAAAATAGGACTTCCCATATATAAATCTTTACCTCCGGACCATTCCGGAACTCCTCGTGACGTCCGGGATCTCATCCAGGACTCCGAACAACATTCGGTAACCACATAAAAACTTCCTTTATAACCCTAGCGTCATCGAACCTTAAGTGTGTAGACCCTACGGGTTCGGGAGACATGTAGACATGACCGAGACGTTCTCCGGTCAATAACCAACAGCGGGATCTGGATACCCATGTTGGCTCCCACATGCTTCTCGATGTTGTCATCGGATGAACCACGATGTCGAGGATTCGATCAAACCCTGTATACAATTCCCTTTGTCAATCGGTACGTTACTTGCCCGAGACTCGATCGTCGGTATCCCAATACCTTGTTCAGTCTCGTTACCGGCAAGTCACTTTACTCGTACCGTAATGCATGATCTCGTGGCCAACACTTTGGTCACCTTGAGCTCATTATGATGATGCATTACCGAGTGGGCCCAGAGATACCTCTCCGTCATACGGAGTGACAAATCCCAGTCTCGATCCGTGTCAACCCAATAGCTACTTTTGGAGATACCTGTAATGCACCTTTATAGTCACCCAGTTACGTTGTGACGTTTGATACACCCAAGGCACTCCTACGGTATCCGGGAGTTACACGATCTCATGGTCTAAGGAAGAGATACTTGACATTGGCAAAGCTCTAGCAAACGAACTAAACGACCTTTGTGCTATGCTTAGGATTGGGTCTTGTCCATCACATCATTCTCCTAATGATGTGATCCCGTTATCAACGACATCCAATGTCCATAGCCAGGAAATCATGACTATCTGTTGATCACAACGAGCTAGTCAACTAGAGGCTCACTAGGGACATATTGAGGTCTATGTATTCACACGTGTATTACGATTTCCGGATAATACAGTTATAGCATGAATAAAAGACAATTATCATGAACAATGAAATATAATAATACTTTTATTATTGCCTCTGGGGCATATTTCCAACATGCATTTCAACAAAACTTACCACTCTGTTCATAAGGGGCGCATACTCCCTGAAATCACCTTGCATATCTCTGAGGTTTCTCTTATATGCTTCATCCTCAGAGTCCTCCTCCTCCTCCTGAAGTGATGCCATGTCCGCTTCCGTCCATCGTGGCCTCAGACGCAGACGAAACTTGATTCCATCGTCATACCAATTCATGTGCCTCTCATACACATTCCAGCAAATGCCTGACCTCTCTTTATCTTTGCGGAACGTCCTCTCGTCCCACATTGTCACAATAGACTTGTGCTCGTCAGCCCAGTCCAATATCGACTGAGAATACTGCCTGCTCTTCCTGCATAGGGACATAACAAGCAAAAAAACACAAAAGACCATAAGAACATCGAACTTAAAGAAATCACAGTAAAGAGATGGCAGCACATACTTGTGAAGGTCGTAACCGCCAGTGTCGTGGGGCCTTGCCGGTGGTGTGTGTTGCAATACGCCAAATTGTGTCGCCACGCGTTGTGGTAGGTGCCATTCGACAGCGTACACGCATATCAGCGGGACAATGCACTGGAAGAGAAGGCGGTCCCGCTCGCACATCTCGTTCAGCTCGAACCCCCAATCTCTATCATGGTACGGCCACCAGTTAACCTATACAAAGATTGTTTAGCAACCGTGAAAGTATAAACATTTAAAACTATCTCACTCATTGGTATACCTAAAAAGATGTCAGGTTGTCCAGCTCGTTGGTGAAGGCCTTGTACATCGCACTTCCCTTGCCCGAGAAGACCTTAACCTTGTCCCAAGAATAGGCGACAGTAGGGTATCAAGAACGGTCGCCATCCTTGCCATACTCCGTCCACTCTGTCCGTGACAGTTTCTCAGGGCGACCAACTGGCAGCCGCTCCCAACTCCAAATTGAGAGGGCCCAGACACACCCACACATCCCAGATGTTTTCTTGGTCCTCTGCGTTGCGTCATCCAGCTGCAAACAACAAGTGATGATCAGATGACACAATTTAAAGCAATTTAAAGAACCACACACATAGGTGAGATGTATGACGTCTTACCGAGCGGTAGAGGTACGCGAGGCCAGCAGACCCCCAGCTGTACCCTGCATCCCAGTCAGCCAGGAAGTCCAGGTACATCCATAGGGCGTTGTCCCCCGAGCAGTCAGGAAAGACCACCTATGTGAGAAGAAACCACAGGTAGGCCCTTGCATACTGCTCCACGGTCCTCGGATCCGCATCTTGCGGGCATTCAGCCCGGTGGTCTAGGAGCCATGCCAGTGCTACACCGGATGTTCGGTTACTCTTGATGGGAGGGCTGTCGCCGATGAGGGCGGTAACCCTGTCCGGCCAGTTCTTCCTATCCACGCGCCCAATGAGAGCATGGCCCTTGATCGGTAGGGCCGTGATCATGGCGAAGTCCTCGAGCGTCACCGTCATCTCACCACATGGGAGATGGAAAGAGTGCGTCTCGGGCCGCCAACGGTCCACCAACGCTGTGAGAGCCGTGTGGACAAGCGTCGGCGGCATACGCTTGAACTGGAGCACGAAACCCAAGAGCCCGGCTCTCCTGTAATATGGCTCATAGCGGTTGTCGTAGTTCATCTCTTTGACCTTGGTGTGACCCGTCATACGTAAGGGCGCAAGCATCTGTCAATGTGCACACGAAAATAGTTAGAAAAAACTTTTGAAAAGGCAAAATTATGATGCAACACGTTGATCAGTGCTATTTACCACTCTGTTCTCGATGTAACGGGCGCGATGACCGTTATCGAATGCCGGGTCAAGCATAGTGTAATTAGTGCCGATCGCCGGACCAATGGGGGGCCTCCTGAAACACGAACACTTTGTTATGAACATATAATCATATCATGTTAAACCGTTCAACTAACATCAATCATATCATATTCAACAAATGTAAAAAAATATTATGAATATGAACTGTGGTTCATCTTCAAACTAGTTATTCTATCCTATTATGAATATGAACATTAACCAATCAATTTCAACAATTGTAAAAACATATATAAAAATTACCAACATATTCATCTTCAAACCACATCACCTCATCACCTTATATTATGCCAAATAGGTTCTATCCTCAAACTAGTTAACAAATTCAACATATTCAACCACATCACCACATCAACTCATCAATCATATTCAAACATATTTAACCACATCAAACATCAATAAATAATTCAAAAAATATTAACATGAACTAGGGTTCATCAACTATATAAAATAGGCTCTATCATAGTCAACTTCAACCACATCACCACATAAATCATATTCAACTACATCAAACATCATATTACTCCTAATTAAACAAACCTAGAAACAACAAAAATCAAAATCTACTAGATGAAATAGGGTTCATCTTGTGCCTAATAATGCGTCGAATCGACAGCTTCTTAACTAAAACGAATTGGAGGGATTGAGAGAGCTTAGTTTTCTCGTTTCGGAGCCATCTCAATCTGAAAAAACCGTTCACAAACGAAGAAGATCGGATGGGGGAGTGGAGGGGATGAGAGAGGCCTTCCCCTCTCTGTTCTTGCGGGAGGCGGCATGGGAGAAGAAGATGGGGGCTGGGTTCGTGGGTGGGCCCCATGAGCCGGCCCCCGCGGGGTTATAACGGTTCGGCACTTACCGCCATGGACATTGGCGGTAGGGTTGCACACCCTACCGTCGAGTGTCCTGGCGGTAGGGTCGACGGCACGAAACAGCAGCCGTTTGGTCAGGCTGACGTGGATAAGTACCCTACCGCCAGGGCACCTGGCGGTAGGCTGTGTAACCCAACCGCCAGAGACCCTGGCGGTAAGTAAAAGGGTCAAATCCTGAAATTTTTTCAAACCGGGGTCAGATCCTGAATTTGTATGCCAAAAGGGTCAAAACACGAAATTTTGCCTACGCGCGACGCTTCGGCGTGCTCGACTTCGTCAGGCTCGGCCACTGCGTGACCACATGTTATATTTTGATACTCCCTCCGTTCGGAATTACTTGTCTCGGAAATGGATGTATCTAGAACTAAAATACGTCTAGATACATCCATTTCCACGATAAGTAATTCCGAACGGAGGGAGTACATAGGTAGGAGTAGTAGATAAGATTTAATCAAATATCACCACATGTTATATTAACACAGTACTCGAGTCAGTGGAAAATTTGGCCCAAAACATGACAACATGGAAAAGAACAAAGAGCACGAATCTTGAAGCACAGAACAATGGCTCAAAAAATGACTGACCCAGATTCATTTTTCTGCTGACTGAATATAAATATATTTTTGTTGGCAGAATTTTCATATTGCTATCATTCTATCATGCTTGGCTTATCCAACCGTTTCCTTCTCTTCACTGTTCATGGAGCAAATCTTACTTTCTGGCTCCGGTAATCAAACTCTGGGCAGGGACTTCATGCATCACTTTTTGAGAAAAAACAAGAGTACTAATTAAGTACTTTTGTAAACTATGAAATTAATTCCACCATTCATTGTATACCTTTGTTGGAGAAATTTTAAATTAAGCCCTATAAACCGGAAAGGAGAGAGTATAGATCAAGAAGAACCGCCATGGCTTTATGAAAGGATAACACCATAGATAAAAATGGCACAATATTGGAAGGGGTAACTAATCATCATTCTGAAAAGCAAGTACTACAGAATAATACGGGTGTGTTTGAAACATGTCCACTCCACATACCTGGTAGTTTATTTGGGTTTAGTAGGGAAAAGGATGCTCTAGTCGCTCCACTTCAGCCCCCATGCATGTTCAAATAATGTGATGGAAGGATTATCTCGACTCCTGCGCTACTGCCTCCTACGAACTCTATCTAGGGTTTCTCTGCTTCTCGCCGGTGACGCTGCCGATCCGCCTCGTGTCCTATGGTCCTTGGACAATGGAGGCGCGGTGGATCCCGGCCCTTGCCGATGGGAGGGCTTCATTTTTAGGTGCATTTCTAACTTTTCTTAGGGTCTGTGCCATGCTCAAGAAGACGAGGCGGCGGCGGCGTCTTGAAGATGGAATAAGGTTCTCCCCACCTAGCGCCCGTTCTAGTGATGCTTCAAGCGCTGTTGGTACATTGGAGGAGAATGTTGAGCTAAGGGCTCAACTCGAGTTGCTATCTAGCAATTATGGGATGTTGGCAGAAAATCATGTAAAGCTCACAAGCTCTCATGATGATCTTCTAGTATCCCATAATGTGCTAAAGATAGCTCATGAGGCCATGCTTGCTAAGGTAACATCTAGTAAGCCTCATGTGGATACTAGCACTACTTCTAGTCAAAAATGCTATATTGATATGTGCTAGTCCTTATAATTCATCTACTCACAATGTTGGTACATCTTGTGATGAATTGCTTTCCTTGCCTTGTTGCTCTAACGATGAAGCTTATACTTTCTCTAGTATTTGTGTTGAGACTAACCATGTAGAGGAAATCAAAGAGCTCAAGGCCCAAGTCACTTCTTTGATGAAAGACTTGGAAAAGTGTCATGAAGGGAAGGCCACACTCAACAATATATTGAGTGTGCAAAAATCCCCCAATGATAAAGGTGGACTTGGATTCAACTCCAATAATAAGAAGAAGAAGTCCAAGATCAACAACAAGAAGGGCCAAAAACAAGTCAAGAGTTTGGCCAAGATTATTTGCTTCAAGTGCAAAATTGAAGGGCATCATGTTAGATCTTGCCCATTGAAGAAGAAGGCCATTAGTGACAAGCAACAAGGGAAGCAGCTACAAGTGCATTCTCATGCTCAATCTCAAGTTGAATAAAGGCCTCTTCCCAAGAAGACTCAAGCTAATGCTTCTCAAGTTGAGATATCAAGTGAGAAGAAAGTGAAGAGTAGACGTCGCTACCTATGTCGTGAGAAAGGTCACGTCGCTTCTTCATGCACTAGTGGTAACTTATCCAACCTAATTATTATTGATGATATCTATTCTCTTGGGAAGGATAAGGTTGGTAATGTGTTTGCCAAGTTTGTTGGTACTCAAAGTGGTGTCAAGAAAAGAACCATTTGGGTAGCCAAGCCTATTGTGACTAACCTCTTAGGACCCAACTTGGTTGGGGACCACCAAGTTCAAATTTGATCAATAGGTGTTGTTTGAGGGCATTGGAGACTTGACTACATTATGAAGAATTAAGGGGACTTCATCATTCCTTTTGTCTCAAGCCAAGTCAATTGGATTATCAAGTTTCTATGTTATATCCAATGTGCCTCCTTGCAGTAACTTGTACTCAAATTGCTTACATTGAAAGTTACTTGCCCCCTTGCATGTTTTGGTTTTGTTCCTTGCATGTGTTTGTATATGATGTGTCTCCAAATTGCCTTGTGTATGTTGGTTTGCATATCATGTACTTGTGTGTCGTGCATTGAGCCTTTGCGCATCTTGTTTGTATGTTAGTTGGCTCTTGTGAGAGATTAATGGAACATCCCATTTTGGGGGAGTGATGTGCTTTGTGCACCTCACGGTCCCATAAATGTGTGTACATGAGGAATACCACCTAGTATTGATATTGCAAGCTTATCTAGTCACTATGTGGCATGTCTTCTCATGAGAAATTCAAATCCTAAATAGTCCATTAAATATCTCTTGTTGGTTCCTCTTATTTGCCTCTTGTTAAGTTTTCTTTAATTGGTATCACATTATGGGGGAGTAATATGCTATGTATATTACTAGCCTAGAAAATGTGTACATTTGAGATACTGTCACCTAGTGTTGATATTGTAGATTATCTTGTTCCTAGGTGGCATGTTAGCTCTACAAGTTGCAATTTGCTTGTGTTTGGTGTGAAGATGATGTTGGATATCCTTGCTATCTACCAACAAGAATTATTTCCAAATACTTCTTGTCTTATGACAATTGGTACTCACTTATGTGTGGTATAAATTATTGATCATCTTTACATTGGCTTATGCTTTTATTTGCCTTTTCTCTTGCCAAGGAATGTATCAACTCCCTTTGTCTTCCATACCACTTGTGGATCTTGTTTATTTCTTGATATTGTCTAGTGTTTTTTAGATATAGTGAAAGTGGTGATCCCACCTTGTGCATTTTGTATTTCAATGCAAGTTCTCTATATTGCACTAGTTTTGGGGGAGCTATCCTATTTTCTATAAAACACTCATCTTGCGATCCTTATCAAGTGTGTGTTGCTGGAAGGCAAGCCATTTTTGTTTTAGTACTTTGTGCCATCATGAAACTTTGTAGAGAGCTTGGTTTGTTTGGAACCATCCTCTCTTTTGGGAGTTTTATATCTTTTATTTGAGTGTATCAATGGATATCTCATTCCTTGATGTATCTTTTATGGATATCCTCCAAGTGATGTTTTATTCATTTGGTATCTTTTCTTCACTTGTTTTTTTTTCTTTGTCATTTGGTATCGGTTCTTGAAAGTTTTGAGCATGCATATTAACTTCATGTAGTATCTTTGGCATGCTTTATTTCTTTAACCCAATATATAAGGGAAACTCCACCAAGTCTCAATTTGGATGAGATGTGCATGAAATTCATTTTGATATCTATATGCACATATTTATGTGGAGTTTTTCCTATGTATATTGGTGTTTCTAACTCTTTGGTCCCAATGAGTTTGGGTACCATTTTGTTTGTGTTGTTGTTCTAGGAACAATTGGAGATGCATTGGATGCTCGACGCACCCATAAGGAAGGTGGTGTCACCATGTGCTTATTGGAGTCAAGCTAGGATGCTCAATGAACTACTATCTATTACCTTCAACTGGTTTCTTCTACATCCTTCCAATGATATCTCGGTAACAAGTATCTATTCATGCATTCCTTTCTTGCATTCAACCTTGTGTAGGTTGCATCTTGGCATGATATTCATTCCATCTTGTGATGCTTGTTTCCTTTCTCAAAGCATCTCTACGATGATCTCTTGTTGCTAGTTGTGATGTCTTTGATAGTTGTGTGGTAGGAATTCATTTATATACAATGAGACCATATCTAGCCAAGTGCTATGCTTTCAAGCAAATATCTTATTGGTATATTTATGACTTCCTTGTGGATATCTTGTTCCTTCGTGTTGTAACTATTTCAGGTGTACATCCTTCTTTGTAGATATATCGTCTACCTAGAACCTTATACACTTGAGAGAAATTACATATCTAGTTGATATCCTTTCTTTCATGTCCACCTTGTCTTTTTATGTTATTTCTTTGGTGGCTCCGTGGAAGCATTTGCCTTGAGTGCGTGTCCTCTATCGTTGCATCTTGATGCACTCTTGTGTGGTGAAGACTTTTTTCCTCTTGCTTATCTTTACAAGGCTTTTGCCATCTTAATTGGTATCCCTCGTCTTGATGAGCCTCTCTTCGTCTATCTTCACCACGGGTTGTCACAAGCATAGGTTCTCTATTTGCTTATTAGTAAGCTTGTGAACCCATTTGCTAGTTGTGTGTGGGAATGATAGGCCTTGCACCGTGTGCCTCTTTCTTTCAAGACTTTATTGATGCTTGATGCTCATCCGTACATTAGTCTTCTCAAGTGCATTGCCTTGACACACGCATCTTTTTGGTTGAGCCCATTCTTAAGTTGTCTCTTTTTATGTTGCTCAACCATTTGTTGGTTGCTTGTGCTAGGCTTTGTTTCCTACTTGCCCGCTTGTGCTTGTTGTGAGGTTCTATTGATCTTGGGGGAGCGACGATCCTATTTTGTGCTCGTTGTATCCAAATACAAAACTAAATTGTGCACAAAACATGGGGAGCTTCTCTAGTTTCTCTAGGACACTCCTTTGCTCACATCATAATATCTTTTATTCATTTGGCTCGTAGGATCATTGGTCTAGTTGGTTCAATTGGTATCTTTTGATAGCTTGCTTCAATTGGTATCTTTTGATAGCTTGCTTCAATTGGTATCTTTTGATAGCTTGATTGCTACTCGTCTTCCTCTATCCAACAAGCTTGAGTTTGCTCAATTCAGAGCTCATTTGCAGAAGTTATGGCAGTTCTGGTTTTCCTTGAAGTATACTTTGTTTTCGTGGAAGTGGCATAAGGATGGCGCCAGCGGTAGTACCGCTTATCGCCACAAGCGATAGTACCGTTGTCCCACAGCGGTAGTACCGCCCATGGCCATAAGCGGTAGTACGGCTCCGGTTCCGCGCTGGTACCGCCTCGACTCGAGACGTGGTTTTCTTGTGTCGGGTTCAACGGCAGTAGCAGCGGCAGTAGGTGCGGTAGTACCGCTCGTGTGCGGTAGTACCGCTGGGGTGAGCGGTAGTACCGCTTATATGCGGTACTACCACCCCAAGGTTCATATTTGGTTGCTCCTTTTCCCTGCTTCTTCCGCCCGAGCGGTAGTACCGCTCGTGGAGCGGTAGTACCGCTCGTGTGCGGGCTGAGCACATAGCGGTTGGATTTCCCCCCTCCTATAAAATGGGGTCTTCTTCCCCAATGAACCTTATCCTTTGAGCTCGTGTTCTTCCCCCATTGTTGACCTTCTCCCAGCTTGCTAACTCTCAATCCCTCCATGGATTCTTGCTAGTTTTTGAGGGAAAAGAGAGAGGAGATCTAGATCCACATTTCCACCAATCACTTTCTCCTCTATGTGAGGGGAACTCCTTGGATCTAGATCTTGGAGTTCTTGGTGTTCTCCTTCTTGTTCTTCCTCTCATTTTCCTCCCTAGCATTAGTTGCTTCGGTGGGATTTGAGAGAGAAGGACTTGGGCACTCCGTGTGCCCTTGCCATTGCATTTGGTGCATCGGTTTGAGTTCTCCACGGTGATACGTGGAAGTTACAAGTTGAGAAGCTTATTACTCTTGGGTGCTTGGTGCCCTTGAGCTTGTTCCTCTTGGGTGCTTGGGCGCCCTAGACGGTTGGTGGTGTTCGGAGCTCAATCATTGTGGTGTAAAGCTCCGGGCAAGCGTCGAGGTCTCCAATTAGGTTGTGGAGATCGCCCCGAGCAATTTGACGGGTACCGGTGACCGCCCCCAAGGGTTGCCAAAGTGTATGGGTTCGGTGACCGCCCCCAAGGGTCGCTATTTGTACGGGTTCGGTGACCGCCCTCAAGGGTCCCTTAGTGGAATCACGGCATCTTGCATTGTGCAAGGGTGTGAGGAGATTACGGTGGCCCTAGTGGCTTCTTGGGGAGCATTGTGCCTCCACACCGCTCCAAACGGAGATTAGCATCCGCAAGGGTGTGAACTTCGGGATACATTGTCGTCTCCGCGTGCCTCGGTTATCTCTTACCCGAGCCCTTTACTTATGCACTTTACTTTGTGATAGCCATATTGTTTCTTGTCATATATCTTGCTATCACTTAGTTGTTTACCTTGCTTAGCATAAGTTGTTGGTGCACATAGGTGAGCCTAGTTATTTTAGGCTTTGTGCTTGACAAATTAACCGCTAGGTTTATTCTGCATTTGTTCAAGCCTAAACCGTAATTATTTTAAAGCGCCTATTCACCCCCGCTCTAGGCGACATCCACGATCTTTCACTTCGCCATGCCGTTCTTCACAAGTGGGATTAAGTATTTCTTTTATCGCATGTTATTGCGGCCAGTTATTTCATTTGGGTTTTATCCTCATTGGCCGGATTATAGTTATGTTAGGTATTGTTTTCATTCGTGTATCATGTGTGGTGCTGATAGACACGATATTTGTTCTGAGAGGAGAGTTGAGTTATTTAGTATGTGGTTGTGGTGTCCCTACACATTTCAGCCCAATTATCAGCCGGTGGTTGGTGTGTGAGCCCTTCCCGTTCCATGCTAAAACCGTTGAAGGCCGACCCACATAGCTCTCGCTCCCTCAACTAGATTCCCGCTCCCCTCACTGGCATAATATTTTTTTTCGCTAGCTCCACTACTATCTTGTAAGAAGCTGACGATCTCTTTTTATTTGGAAAACGTTTTTTAAATCAAAAGAAGCTCTTGGATTTAACAATGCTGGCTCCGACGATGGAAAGAAACTTGTGATGGCGTGTCATCAGCCTGTTCGTGAGGAAGGAGACGAATGCCCCCGATGGACCTCAACGTATTTTCTTTATTTTTGTAGGGTGTAATACTGGTTGATCAATAGATCTCGTAATTTTTTTCTGGCACACTACGATCTGTAAAGATAAGGATTGGACGTGGACCAGCTGACAGAATTGTGGGATTGCTAACCACGGCTTGCCACAGTTGGCTTATTATTCAGTAGAGTTTCCTTCTCTTCATTATTTGATGCTGCTGTGAGTCCCGTAGCGTAGCACTACCTTTCACACCGCCCGTCGTGGACGGAGCACACACACATACAAATCGACCGATGGGCCTGGATGAGAAGAGCGTGGCCATCGTGGGCGCCGGCGTGAGCGGCCTGGCGGCGTGCAAGCACCTGCTGGAGCGCGGCTGCCGGCCGGTGGTCTTTGATGCGGGCGACGCCGTCGGGGGCGTGTGGCCGAACGCCATGGAGGGGACCAGGCTCCAGGCGCCACGGCACATGTATCGTTACTCCGACTTCCCCTGGCCGGACTCCGTGACGGAGATGTTCCCCAACCAGCGCCAGGTCGCCGACTACCTCCACGCCTACGCGCGCCGCTTCGGCGTGCTCGACTGCGTCAGGCTCGGCCACCGCGTGACCAGCATGGAGTACGTCGGCGTGGCAGAGGAGGAGGTGGTGGCGTGGGAGGAGTGGGCCGGCTGCGGCCAGGCGTTCGGCTCCGGCGACAGGGAGTGGCGCCTCACGGTGGCCGATGACGAAGGTCACATAGAGGTATCGACATGATATGCTACTACTGCGCAAACGTTTTTCCATATAGGATTAGGATGATGATATTCAAGTAGATATAAACTTGGTACAATTTGGTTTGTTCGTGGTCATGGTCTTCAAGATCTTCTGACCATAAAATCCAATCTTGCTGAGCCTTCTTGATTCGAGCTTGCTCTCATAATCACATAGCAATGGGAGTCGAGTGTTGAGGGAAGAAATGTCATGTATGGAGTTCTCAATTCTTTATAGATAAGCATGCACCCACGCAACCACCACCTAACCATCCATCATGTAAATGGCAGTAGTCCTAATCTCTCGAGAGTCAATATGGCGACTATATATATTGGTTTGGATGGCGACCTATACTTTCTTTTTGAAAGGATGGCGACCTATTGTTACGCTCCTCACACCTACCACACCGTTGTGTGTGTGTGGTGTGCGTGCCTGAGGACAACAGAAAAGAACGTGTTGAATGTCATCAATCCCGGTCTTGCAAACTGGACATTGCAGAAGGACTGGAATGTGTCTTGCGGCTAAGATTCCCATGCATGGTAGTACACCCCGGAGCACCTTCCATCCAAAGTGTTTTATTTTCCTTGGAGTATATAGTTATCAAAGTTGTTTCCATATGGAGTTTAACTGAACGCTACCCTGTCCGACCTGGCTATTTGGCTCCCAAACTGATGGTTAAACTCTGCGTGGTACGCCGACTGAACTGAGAAGGTTCCTGACCTTGTATACTACCACGCCACAAGATCTTCCATGGCCTCCGTCCGGAGAGGAATTTGAATTATTCTAGCGACACCAACCTGTGAAAAGACAGACCTAATAAGTTCCAGATCCCATTGTCATGTGTGAGGGTCTATAATTTCCTCCACTAGGTGTTATAACATTGTCCTTGCTCTAGGTGTTCTTTTTTGAACACAGTATAGACGCAAGCACTCATACATATACGCATACACTCACCCCTATGAATGCACACACACACACCCTATCCCTATGAGCATCTTCGAGAGACTTTGCCGGCACATCATTTTTGGATTTACAAAGTCACCATATGCGCCTCATCATCGACGGGAACGTCTCCTCCCACTGAATCCACATCGCTGAAAATCCTAAAATAAATCCAGGAATAATGTGAGCACCAGGATTTGAACCCTGGTGGGCTGGGGATACCACTGTCCTTCTAGTCATCCAACCATAGGTTGGTTCGCCCATCCTCTAGGTGTTATAACCTTTCTTGATGTACTAGAAGGAATCCAAGGATCATCCCAAATATTTATTTGAGAGCCCGTTCCAACCCGCCATACATAACCTCTCTTGAAAGTTTGAATTCCCACAATACTTTGCCAAATAAACGACGACCCTTTCTTTGGTCCAGCCTTGTATTCCTAATATAGCACCATTGGGCAAACCATTTTACATGGTGCAAAGATGAAAGTGTAAGGGGAGTGCTACATATATGGGTCCACCCTACAGGTGGGCTAGTCATAACTCATATTGGGCCAGGGTGTTACACTAATTAACTTTTCTCATGTGACTGTTCATAAACATGTATTCCCTTTCTCCAGGTACACATGGTAGACTTTGTGATTCTTTGTACGGGAAGGTTTAGCAATTATCCCAACATACCCAATTTCCCTCCTGGTAGAGGCCCAGAAGCATTTGATGGGAAAGTGATCCACTCCATGGACTACTCCAAAATGGGTAGTGAGAAAGCTAAGGAGATGATCAAGGACAAGTGTGTGACTGTCGTTGGCTATGGAAATTCAGCCCTTGACATTGCTAATGAATGCGCAAAAGTAAACGGTAAAAATATTCAATCCTCAATTAAACATACCTTGTTTCTCCTTGTTAGTGAAACTGAAACATTATTATGTCCATTTTGTTAAAGCATTCCAATGTATACATTTAGTAGCATTGCCTATCATGATTATATTGTCTTCGTCTTTATAGTTTCCTAGATAAAAATGAAACATTGCGATTATATTTTTATTACTTTCTATAATTTTTCTTTAGGTATGGAGAAACCATGCACAATGGTAGTCCGAACCAAGCAATGGATCATACCGAACTTCTATGCTTGGGGTATTAACATATCAAATTTCTATCTAACTCGTTTTGCTGAACTCCTTATTCACAAGCCCGGTGAAGGTTTCCTCCTTAGCATATTAGCTACCGTCTTGACTCCATTGGTACTACAACATGTTTCCATTTTATTGAATATTAATATTACCGGAAGTGTAAATGGTTTTGTTTTAGACTAATTTCAGACATCTGTATTGTTCTTTTGTGTGTGTGAGAAGAGGTTGATGATTTCAAAGTTTGCTGAGAGCTACTACTCCATTCCAATGAAGAAGCATGACATGGTGCCTGACCACAGCTTTTTTGAGGGGATGGTGGGATGTATGCTTTCCACTACACCCAAGGATCATTACAAGAATCTAGAGGAAGGCATCATCGTTATTAGAAAGTCGAAGACCTTTGGCTTTTGCAAAGAAGGTGTGCTCGTTGAAGGTGAATCTACGTTGGTAAAGAGTGACATAGTTATCTTCGGAACAGGATTCAATGGTGATCAAAACATCAAGGACATGTTCATGTCAAAGTACTTTCATACTATCATCGTTGGTTCAACATCCACAACTGCACAACTTTATAGGTCATCACTTTACTAGACATATTTTTTACGTACTTCAAGTCTTTATTGAAAAATTTATTTAATTATTGTTTCACAGGGAGTGCATACATCCTAAGATTCCACAACTTGCGGTCCTCGGATATTCTGACAACTATGCGAATGTCTACACTTCAGAACTACGGTCTAAGTGGCTAGCATATTTCATGGATGGTGGATTTAGATTACCAAGTGTTGAAGCAATGCAGAGGGATGTACTTGAATGCGAGAAGGTAATGAAGCATTACTCCCGTGACGAATCACGTACACCGTGCACTGGACTTCTTCCTACTTGGTACAATGATAGATTATGTGAAGACATGGGATGCAACCCGAGAAGGAAGAATGGATTTTTTGCCGAATTATTTGAGGCCTATGGTCCCGATGATTATAGCGATCTTCACCCTAAGTAAGAGTACAAATTTAGCGATTATTTTTTGTACGGGGCTTAATTACTAGTCACTGCTTGCTCAACTCTGTGTATTATTTCTGTCTATACTATACTTCCAGTTGCCATATAAGTCACAGCACGTTCAATAGAACCACTTGTCATTTTCCCCATGGTTGTATAATAATTTTTAGGTAAAGGAACACAAGATCTCTCTAGACTGCCCATGGATCAATGCACAATCGTTTAAAATAATTTCTCCGCAATCTACATGATGGACAAAAGCATATATAAGCTCGTAGGACCACAAGTCCAGCATGGGAGGAAAAGGGTGTGGATGAGCCGCCGTCACCAACTAAAATAAAGAAGATAATTTTTGTTCCTCCCTCGGCATAAAAAAAGTGGCATGCCGGAGACGAGTGAGGGCCAAATCTTACCTCACCGTCGTCTAGATCTTTTCCGGTCAATTTTCTTCCATTATCAGAGCATCCACAGCTGGATTTGGCAAATCCGACTCCTCAAACGCCCGCGGACGCATCCGTACGCATCCCCGAATAGTGACCGGTCACCCCTTAAAAAACACAATTCACATCCGGATACCTCAAATCCATATTATTACATGCAACGTGAAACCTAATCTACGCGAAGCTTGTCGGGTTCCGCTCCCCACTCGCCCGGCCCCGCCATGGCTATGTCTGACGGCCGGCTGCGCTCCTCAGAGTGTTGGTCCGGTCGCCAGCAAGGTAGGGTAGGGCATGGGACACGAGCTGGCTCAGGGGACTCAAGGCCCCGCCATCTCCCATGCCCTACTCTTCCTCGTCGGAGACCGGAACCCGAACGGTGTCGGTGGATGTCAGATCGATGATAGATCCGACCTGGGATGAGCTGCTGATGTCCACCACGATGCGGTTGCGGCGACCGGACTGATGCGCCATACAGGGTGCCGGAGAATGCGACTCCGCCTCGCCGACGGCCGCTGCCGCGAGGACTGCCGCCACCTCCCTCACCCGGTGCCTTGCATGCCGCGCCATGGCCTCGTGGGACAATGGTGCGTCCCCAATATCGGCGTGCCAACGGAGGGGTTGCGCGTCCACCAGCGCGTCCGGAAGCCAGATGGACCGCATGATCTCCGGCGAGGCAGCTATGGCCGGCCTAGCGCCGGATCCATGCGCAATTTGGGCAGACGCAATGAATTCTCGACGGATGGAGTCCGAGGCGCACCCGTCCACGGGCCTCCTCCCGGGTGCGGCAGAGCGCAAGCCGGACGGCCATCTCCTCTTCGGGGCCGCGTGGGATGAATTTGGGGTCGACAGATCTGGAGGTGAAGGACTCGGATCCGCTGTCCGCCATGCCGAAGACGGCTGGAAGGAGCCGGAGACGAGTTTGGGTGGCGGAGGAGAGTGGAGGGGAGGGAAGTGAAGTGGCTATGGTTTGGTTCGACGAGCGGATAGGGAGGATTTTATATGGGGCCGGGTGGGCCAGTGTGGGTTGGGTCCGATGTGGCGGGCGTGCCCGGTCGCTCCATATCTGCTCCATATTTGGGCTGAATATGGGGTGCCGGTCAGCCCGGGCGTTTGAGAGCCGTTTGAGATCCGTTTGAGGGGCCCGTCAAAGTCAAAAAATCGTGACTGAACAGTGATCGAATGCCGCCAGACGTATGAAACGAGTTTGAGGCTCTTACTAACCACATACGACTTTGATGATCCGGATTGGATCGAGATCCAAAATTAGCCCGACAGAAAACAAATAATGGATCCACTTGTGTTGTCCTATCAAGTAACTCCAGCTCACGTGCCAACATGGGGAGTCCTGTGTGGCCTGGTGGTTATGGGGGTGGGGTGGACAAACCGTGTAAACCAACGAGTATCGAGCGACCTAGTTATGTTGAGGTACCTTATAGGGGTACACGGAGGATAGATAGATGGATAGATGTGCTAACTCGGGGATGACATATTGTATGATACCGAAGACTGATAATTTTCTACAGAAGAAGATGCCTTATAAAAAGGCTCACATACCACTACCGGAGCCTCAAGACATTTCAGTTGCCATTATCTCAAGATCTAGCTTCGTATATGCAATCTAGTTCTTGCAATCTGTAATCATGCATATCAACTAGCAGTGCAGCCCGCACATTTGCATGGCTAGATTTAAATGTTGGACAACGCTAACTCCCACACGTGTGGTGAGAGCCAAACCCGCCCACACGCCCTATAACATACAGACAACACCATGTCATCGCATGCATGCATGTGGAAATCTTTTTGGATTTTCAGTTTTTAAAATGTTTTATCTCTTAAATGAAAAATCCGATTGAAGATCCGTTTTCACCATTAAATCCCTCGCGACAAGATCTTCGAAACTAGATATCATATCAATATATTTCGATGATTTTTTGGGTTAAAAGTTGTCATGTCTATTGCACATGAATTGCCATGATGTTTATACTAAAGTTGCCATGTTATGTTTCAGCTATTTTCTTCTATATTAAAAAGTAAAATTTGACATATTATAAAATGGAGAATTAAGAAACTAGACTTGCCATGCACCATAAACTAAAATTGCCATGATACATGCACTTAAAATTGCCATGGTTCATAAAAAAATATTTTCATGGTCAAAATACTGGAATTGCCATCATCAAAAACTAAAATTGTCATGATCTACAAACTAAAATTGCCACATGGCAACTTTAGTTTAAGCACCATGTCAACTACAGTGTAAACATCATGGCAACTTCTGGGCAAATTTTTTTTTTGTCGAAACATATCAATATGGGGTCTAGTTTTGAAGATCTCGTCGAGACGGATTTAATGGTGAAAACGAATTTTTAATTTGCTTTTTAAATTAGGAGATAAAATATTTTTAAGCCAAAAACCAAAAAGATTTCTGCTGATGTCATCTGTCCATACGTGGCAAAATGAGTGGTGATGGAGGCGTGTGGACGATGTGCAAACGCCCACACGTGTGGGCGTTAGTTTTTTCCTAAATGTTTTAAGTTTGTGCTTTTGCAAATTTATTATATTATCATATTGGTCTATAGACATTTTACTATTTTATTAAAAACTTGTAGCCTAAATATACCATGTGAATATTTTGTTATATCTTAGCTAAATATTTGCGCAAGACAAATAATTTTAATTTAATTTGATTATATAACACCATTGATTTATCGATCAATGTTAATAATAGTTTTGGCAATATATATATCTTGTGAAATATTTATTGAGCTCTAGTTAAAAATCATTATTTGGATGGGTTTGCTGGTAAGGATTACGATCTTTTAATGTCAAAGGAAACATTGTGGTTAGTATCTTCGCTCATCATTGTATAATAAATAAATAAATATGAAGTCTTGTTCTACTTTAGCTTTCACTTGCGGTTTTCAATCATTCTTTTGTGCATATCTTTCCATCAGGAACTAAATTAAAAATTAGTGCCTAGCTGCTATGTAAATATTGATTGCATGCTCTTGTGTTTTTTATTTCCGAGAAACAACATCCCACAAAATATTTTTCTTAGGGCATCTTCAATGGTGACCCGCAAATTTATTCTGGCATCCGTTTGCGGACAGGGGAGACCAGTCCGCGGACACGGATGCGGGAACCGGCCATCCAACACCGACAACATAAATCCGACCCCAAATTTTATTTTTTAGGTCCACATGATCAAATAGCCGCTGATCTTTTCACGGCGTCCTTCTTCAAGATGATTTAGTCATCAAAGGACCGGACGCCATGGTAGAGACACATTTTTGCGCATCCAAAAACGCGTGCTAAACTTGTCAGCGAAGAAGGCCTCAGGGGCAAAGTAGTCATCCATCAACGTCAAAATGGTCGCGTGCCCAATTGCGGTTGAGCACTCGATGAGCCTTGACCGATCCATTCAAATTTAGGACATGCTTCTCGGCACACTCCACATCTGCAAGCACCAGATGCATCATTGTTGTCTCATTCGTGTAGTCCTCTTCATTGGACGAGCTGTCGGACGACTCAACATAGTGCTTATATGTTTTCGAAAAGGGAGCACTGCTAATCCGAATCCATTGCTTCAAAGAAGAATGAACAAAAAAAATGTAGCAGAGATTCTACTACTTTGCATTCGGTTTGCAAGATTTCGAACAAATGGACTCGTCCGCATACCGAAGGAGTACCGCATTGGATGGCCCGATTTGACATGAATATTCGCGCTTGTGTCAGCTATAGACCTGTTGTTTTAATCTGTTGGTAAATGTCACCCACGTGTCCCCTCTAGGCTCTAGCGTTCAGCACATGCATAATGTGTTTGATGCCCAACTCTCTGGCCCTCCATGTGCCTCTCCAACTCCAAGCGAAGGTGACAAGCAGGAAGAAAGCGAAGGTGATGAGGAAGAATGTGATGGCCAAGGATAAGGCTTGAAAATGTTGTAGTCACATAATAAAAATACATAAATTCAACAATATGGGTGAGCTAGACTTCATCCTTGGAGGAAGCGCCAAAGGTGAGCATGGACCCCTGGAGCGCCTCGGCGACGATGCCGTCCAGCCGCGCCGCCATGGCCGGCGTCATGCAGTTGCTCCAATCACCCACCGTGCCGTTCCTAAAGAAGGCCTCGTTCTTGAGCCCCAGCATCGTGCTCCCTCTCCTGTTCACCTCAAGCCCCTTCAGCGTACCCAAGCTGCAGAGCTTCACGATGTCGCGCACCACCCCGGCCGCCTCCTCCTCTGGCGAGAAGGGGCATGCCATGAACGCCGCCAACTTCATCAGGCTACCCGACGGGTCAAGCAGCATGTCCTCGTACCTAAGGAACAGCACCTGATCGGGGCTCCGGCGGCTCGCCTCCCAGTACTCGAGCGTGTGGCGCCACTGTGGCCCCGCCACGCTCTGGCCCTGGCAGAAGAGCTCGAACGCCTCCTCGAACGTCGGCATGGCGGCCGACGCGCCGCCGACGTCGGCCATCCGCTGCAGTGTCGCCGTGGTCTTCTCGTGGTAGTGCCAGAAGGATACAAACGTGTCCTTGGGGTCCCGGCAGACGTACACGATCCGGCCGCCGGAGCCGTCCTCCGTGCCCGTGATGCCGCGGGGCAGCAGGGAGTAGGGCACGTGGGTGGCGAGCAGCCGGGGAGAAGGGATCTCCTCGTAGATCAGACCATCGTCGTCTTGGTTGGCGAGCTCGAGGAAGCGGACGAGGTCATGGGGGCTGTTGCGGTGGAGCGGGTGGTCGGCTCCGACGGACGGCGGATGGGCGGCACGGTTGAGCGCGGAGAACGCGAGCGCCTTGAGCCAGGTGGTACCGGTCTTGGGGAAGCTCGCGAGAAGCACGTCGGTGGGCCGCGGCTTGAAACACGCGTGCGACGCGCCGATGAACTTGAGATAGAGGTCAGTGTGCCAGAAGCCGCCGTATCGGCGCAGCCGGTACGGGGGGAACCCCGGCGCAGTGGGCAGCGATGGCATGATCTCCGCTAGGTCGGCATGCGGGTTGGCGATGACCGCGGATGCTACAGCTTCTTCTTTCTCTACGGCTGCGCCGGCCGACATAGGAGCACCAGTACTGGCCATGGCTTCTTTTTCTGGTTTCTTACCTTCTTCGGTGCTTGCGAGTAGCGAATATATAACACTTGTAGGCGCTGTCTAAGCTACATGCGCTCTCTACGCAATCTTATTGTGGGATGAACAAGAGGCTGAGAGACACCCGTAAGGGGATAAGGCAGGATGGTGCCATCGGTGTGTGGAGGCCACAGCTGCATGTGGGCGATTGGCCGCCCGGTACCGGTTTCAGTTTATTAAGAGCATCTTCAACCGTCGCATAAAAATTTCACGCTCAATAAAAGTTATAGCGTTATAACACTTTTAAAGCGTCGGGAACAATATTGCTTTAGCAGACGCTCAAAAACGCACGCCCAGAAAAGCACGAAGTGTAAATTGTGAAGTGCGTGTAATCCGAAGCCTAATATATCCTGCGTGCGATAGCGTTTTAACGCGTGCCCAAAACTTTTTAGCGCGCGATATTTTACGGCATCTGTTGGAGCTGTTCGGCGCCTAAAAACGAACTTTTAGCGCGCGGAGCTCTTTTTGTGCGGCTGTTGGAGATGCTCTAAGTCAACTCCAACGCGCGAATCAACTTGTGCTTGGATGGTTAGAGGGACAGTGGTATCCCTAGCCCACCAGGTTTCAAGTCCTGCTGCTCGCATTATTCCCGAATTTATTTTAGCATTTCCGGCGATGCGCTTTCAGTGGGAGGAGATGTTCCTGTCGACGACGAGGCGGCTACGGTAACTTCATAAGTCTCAAGATAATATGCCGGCTCAGTTTCTCTCGAAGGTGCTCATAGAGATTGGGTGTGCATGTGTTGAGTGTATGCGTAAGTATGAGTGCTTACGTCTGTACTCATTGTGTCAGAAAAAATGTCAATTCCAACGCACTGTTAGACATAGAGATATTTTGCATTTAATCTCAACTCAGCTCTTTCTCTTTATCCTTCTCGTAACATCCTCTCTCTCTCTCTATCCCGTGTAACCAACTGAATCATAGCGATCAATTTGGACTTGTTGTAAACCAGGGCAAGGGTTTTTCTTGCCATTGATCAAGTATATTCATGCGGCTCTCACATGAGGGAGTAGGAACGCTTTCATCAAATTCTACATGGTATACAGAGCCAGCCTCTTCCAATCAATCTAGTGTCCAACACAAACATCAACCTCGCCATGTCTTCCACTTTTCCGGCCGTCCTCAACCTTGGAGCGGCGCCACCCACCAAGAAGCTAGCAAGGGGGAACTTCCTCCTCTGGAAGGCCCAGTCAATGACGGCCCCGCGAGGAGCGTAGGTCACTGACCTCCTGGATAGCACCGATGCAGCGCCCCCGAAGACGGTAGAGCAGCAGCAGTCGGACAAGAGCATGCCCATTTGCCAAGTCCGCTATATGGACCATGGTTGTCCAAAGATCAGCAAGTCCTGAGTTACATGCTGAATTCTCCTTGGAATTCTCTCTCCAAGGAGATATTGGCGCAAGTTGTTGAGTAGCTTTGATTTGTGGACCGCCCTTATTACTTGAGGATTGCCGCCATTACCAACACGAAAAAGGGCAACACACTGAGCACCCTATTCATGGCGAAGATGAATAGCTTGGGAGATGACTCGCCGTTGCTACTCAGTCCATCTCTGGAACATCTCTGATCTAGAGATGGTCACCACATACTCGCAGGCCTCGATCGGGAGTATGATCCAGTAGTTTTAGCGGCCAGTGCTATCAAGAAATTGATCTATGTTGATGATCTGTTTCGTAGATTGCGGCCTTCGGTCAGAGAATGGAGATGCTGGCAAATGGACCCACTAGTCACTTTCACCCATCCACCAATACCGCCTATGGAGGGCGCAGCCAGGCTTGGGGCAAGGGCCAAACATAATGGATACTAGGGATCAAGCCCTAACAAAACTAACTCGAGTACATGATGAATCTCATCCAACTCCTCACCGACCAGTGAGCCTACGAAGGAATTACTCACTCCCGGTGGGGAGCATCATGGAATTGGCGATGGAGAAGGGTTGGTGATGACGAAGATCAAATATCCCCCTCTCTGGAGCCCCAAACAGACTCCAGATCTGGCCTCCCGATGAAGAACAGGAGGCGGCGGCGGCTCCGTCTCGTGAAATGCGATAATTCTTTCTCCTTAATTTTTTTCTAGAAATATAGGATTTTGTAGCGTCAGTTTCAAGGTCTGCGGGGCCACCAGGTGGGGACAACCCACCTGGTCACGCTTGGATGGGGTGGCGTGCCCTGGTGGGTTGTGCCCACCCAGGTGCCCCCCTCAGGTGGTTCTTGACTCCAGAAATTCTCTTTTATTGTATAAAAGATGCTCGCAAAGTTTCATTCCGTTCCGAGAACTTTTATTTCTGCACAAAAACAACACCATGGTAGTTCTGCTGAAAACAGCGTCAGTCCGGGTTAGTTTTATTCAAATCATGAAAATTAGAGTCCAAAACAAGAGGAAAAGCGTTAGTAAAAGTAGATATGACGGAGACGTATCAACTCCCCCAAGCTTAAACCTTTGCTTGTCCTCAAGCAATTCAGTTGATAAACTGAAAGTCAAAAAGAAAAACTTTTACGAACTCTTTTGCTCTTGTTTCCATAAATAACCTTAAAGAACACCCAGGTTTTCAGCAAATATTATAACTAACCATGTCGACAATAACTCTTAAAAATTATATTAACTCATATCAATGACATAATCAATTAGCGAGCAATAATAAGACATCTCAAACAGCAACACGTTGTTAAAACAACCATGATACAATATGTCAATAGTGGTATCTCGCTAGCCCTTTCTGAGACTGCAAAACATAAATGCAGAGCACCCCCAAAGTTCAAGCAGCGACTAAATATTGTAATTCATGGTAGAAAAGATCCACTAATGATGCACCCAACATTAGCTACACACAATGCATCAGCATGACAACAATGCTCTCAGGTTCTGGCGCTTACTTGAGAAGGTGATGACACAACATAAAAGTAAATAGATAGTCCCTTCGTAGAGGGAAGCAGTGATTTGCAGAGGTGCCAGAGCTCAAGTTTTCAAAACAGAGGTAAATGAAATTTTGAGATATGCACCCTTCTTGTTTACTTTGCGACCATCAGTTATCAATATCTTCCATGCTAAACACACTAGTAGCTGTTCCCAAACGATAAAGTAAAGGTTATTGCTCGATAGGAGTTTTTGTTTGATTATTTTTAAGTTCATTTTGCAATTTGGGACTGGGAATCCCTATTATCGCCCCTTTCTCGTGCAATGGTGAGTGAATAAACACCCATCCTGAGAATAACCCGCTTAGCATGGAAGATACCAACTACCTCCTGTCGCTCTATGAACAATCCCGACACACAAAAAGGATATTTATTTAAAGTTTTTAGAGGTGGCACATGCAAATTTACTTAGGACGGCTGGGTAATATCGCATATCACTACAAAAAAAAGACACATCTGTGGCATTTTGGGCCGAACGAATTTTTTATTTGTCATACATATGACACTTCTATGACGATAATTGTGACAAAACCCGGTATCATCATAGATGTGGTGGGCTCCTACTTCTATGACAAAAAATCATGACAGAAAATGGGCTTTTCGTCCTGGGCAGGCCGGAGACGCAGCTGCATGACATTCTTTGGGCCGTCCATGACGGAAAAAACCGTGGTAGAAGCGAGGGCGAGGAAAATTTCGGGGAGTTCCCGGTTACGGTGGATGGTCGGGGGCCGAGCGATGCACGTTTGTCTCGTACACGTACGTGCGTGTGTGCGAGGCGTTGGCTCTAACTGAACCCGAGCGAGGCGTTGGGCTCTAACTGAACCCGAGCGATTGCACTGCAGGCTACGTGTTACTGAACCCGAGCGATCGATCGATGGCTGTTAACTGAACCCGATCGAGCGATTCCTTCGCTACCGCTGCTAACTGAAGCCGATCGATGCTGCCTCTCTAGATGAACAGTGAGCGTTG
>NC_041393.1:749667880-749690840 GCF_002162155.2 Triticum dicoccoides | reverse complement strand
GATCGATCGAGCTGGTTGGGGCTGGATGAACAGGACCCCGTGGAGGGCTGTATGAACAGGACGACCCCGTGGAGGGCTGGATGAACAGTAATCGGTGGAGGGGTGGATGAACAGTAGCCCGTGGAGGGGTGGTTGAACAGGAGCCCGTGGAGAGGGGTGGTTGAACAGTAGCCGGTGGAGCAGCGCGCGGTGGAGGCTGGATGAACAGGAGCCCGTGGATGAACAGTCGCAGGTGGAGGCTGGAGGAGGTCGACGGTGGATGAACAGTAGCCCGTGGAGGCTGGAGGAGGTCGACGGTGGAGATAAACAGTATCCCGTCGAGTCCCGTTTTGGGGTACGCCACACCCCTCCCGATGAACAGGACCCCCGTTTCGACCGTAGCGCTCCAACACAAGTCTGTTTCGTCCGTTTTGCGGTACGCCACACCCCTCCCGATCAACAGGACACCCGTTTCGACCGTAGGAGGTCCGTTTCCTCCGTTTTGCGGTACGCCAGACCCCTCCCGATGAACAGGATCCCGTTTCGAACGTGGCCGGTCGAACACAAGGCCGTTTCCTTTGTTCTGCGGTACGCCAGGCCTCGTTTTCATCGCCTGTTCCGTCCAAGCCGGTTGGCTCCCATGCGTTCCGTTGCCTCTCGATGAACACGACGCATTCCGTTGCCTCCCCATGAACACGACGCATTCCGTTGCCTCCCCATGAACAAGACGATGACGCTGTTTCTCCGTTTTGACCCAGCCATGTACACGAGCCCTGGCGGTACGTATATATGCGCGAGTAGGCGTTCGAGACCCCGCTCGTATGTACGTACGTGGCCATATTTTTTTTCTTGCGCACTGGCCACTGTACGTATGTGTACATGCTACGTGCGCGCTTCTACATCGACCAGTATATATGTACGTACACGTTCGCGACCAGAATGACAACGCTACGTACGCTTCGATCAGTTGGATCCCGACTGTCAGGCACTTCCTTGTGTGCGAAGATGTAGCTGTGGGTCCCAGCAGTCAGGGGGGCAAATCGTTTTTTTTGCCCAGACGCACTTCCTTGCGTAAGAAGATGTAGCTGGTGGGTCCCAGCAGTCAGGGGGAAACGTTTTTTTTCGCGAAATAAGGTGGCCCATCCGGTGGGTCCCTGCTGTTAGGTGGAGGAATAATTATTTTGCGCGTAATAAGGAGGCACTTCCTTGCTGCGGCCATGGACCCAGCTGTCAGCCTCTCCACGTACAGTCCACTTCAGATGCATATCGGTCGTTGACCATGTTGACCAGGCCGCACCGAGAGCACCAGGGCGGTGGACGACGGCGAGGCCTAGGAAGGGAACGAGATGGAGGCAGCGACGACTCGGCAGTTGTTTCCCACGCGGAGGGGAGTACGACTGTACGAGGGTTTACTGGTTCGTCTGCCGTCGCCAGAGAATAACAGCAGGTGTGGGTGAGTAGAGGGATGGCTAGGCCAGCGCTGGGAGTACGGTAGGGCGGTGAGGCCTGCGCGGCAGCACAGTCGGCCGCGGGGAGGAGGGAGGAGCACTCCCGCCGGTGTTTGTTTGAGCGGCTGGAGCAGGAAGAGCAGAGATTGAAGAAGCACGACGGCTGTTGGATGGAAATCCAACAGTCACTGCTTGTGCGTCAACCCTTTTTTTTAGGAAAGCCTCAAATCTGTGGAAAACAGCATACATCCCATCTGCCATTATTTCTAATAATTTACAGCCCATTTGCTAAATTTTAGGTTTTTTGGAGCCCATATTTTTTTTGTTAGCATTACAGCCCATATTGCGGCCACGGTTAAAAAATTATACGAAATTTTGCATATTTTGGTGCGGTCTGAACTGTTTTTAATCCCGAAATTTCGAGTCACATTCAAACTGATTTAAAAATAAATATATATCAATATAAAATCCAACAAATTGTCCACGCATAAAAATCAATGCAATTTAAAATCTCGAAATGAAAAAAAGGAAATTTGAAACTAATTGCCGGTTTGATGTGTTTTAAAAATGTACAACCCATTTCTCATTACTGATAGGCCATTTTCTCGGCAAGCTGAATGAAGCTCTCCTCGTCTTGAAAGATTTGCAGCCTAACAGGCCTGACAAAGCGACTTACTTGGCAAATCACAAAAAATTTGGGCTGTGGTCATGGACCTAGCTGTCAGCCTCTCCACGTACAGTACTCTTCCGATAGAAGTCGGTCGTTGACCACATTGACCACGCCGCGCCGAGAGCACCAAGGCGGTGGATGACGGTGAGGCCTAAGAAGGGGAAGACGCGGAGCCGGGGAAGACGCGGCAGTGGATGCCCACGCGGAGAGGAGTACGAGGGTTCACTGGTTCGGCTGCGGCGTGAGGCTGTCGTCGCCGCAGAATAACAGGGGGTGTGGGTGAGTAGAGGGATGCCTTGGGACAATGGTGGGAGTAGTAGGGGGCGGTGAGGCCTCCTCGGCATCACAGCCGGCAACGAGAGGCAGGAAAACGCGGCACGACCGGCGCTGCTTTGGGCGGCTGGAGCAAGAAGACCAGAGGTTGAAGAAGAACTACGACCTTTGGATGGACATCGTACGGTCACTGCAGCTAGAATCGTTTATATTGACTAAGTTGACAAAGCCCTTGGTATGCGTCAACTTAGTAGGCCCACAAGTTAGCCTCGAAAACGGTGCGCCCCAGATGTGAGGGGGAGGAATCATTTTTTGGGCGGCCGAAGCTAGTATATCCGAGATTAAAGAAGAAGCACGACATCCGTTGGATAGACATCCAACGACCACTGCTGCTAGAACCGTGTGTTGACTATAATAAGTTGACAAAGCCTTGCATACGCGTCAACCTTTTTTCTAGGGGACGCGTCAACTTAGTAGGCCCACAAGTGTGTGGCAGAGAACTTATAGCCCATTTGCGATTTGTAAGAATATACAACCCATTTTTGAATTCTAATGGAATTCACTACAGTCCATTTACAGTTTGTTAAAAGTACAACCCATTTTCTCGCTAGGCCAACGATTAATAAGTTCAACCAACCGTTCAAGACAGAATTCAATAAATTTTTTCCACATTTTGATGGGATCCGAAATATTTTTATCCTGAAATTTCTAGTTAGATTAAATATAATTTCTATTACGTAAAAATCCAACGAAATATTGCGCGCGCAACAATTAAAAATTAAGATTTTCAAAATCCATAAATAATATTTTATAAACTAATTTCATGTTTGGTGCATTTTTTTATAGTTACTGCCCAGTTTTTATAATTACATTCTATTTATTATTTTTTAAAGCCCATTTTCCTGTTAACCCTAATGCATAAAATTTGCAGCCCAGCGGGGCGGAGAATAACAAGTTGACCTTGCCTGGGTATTCCTAAAAAAACATATAGCTGGGCTAGCCATTTCCATCTTGAAAATATTAAAATCTGGGTTGGATATCTGGTCTGGGCTAGACGGGTCACATCTCGCCCAGTTAATACCCTGCTCTCCTCTGAACAACAACGAAAACATCGCCAAGAAAAACTTTGCAGTGCTCACGCCTCAAAAACACAAATACTGCTCGAGCTGCTTGGTCCCAGCTGTTGGCCGCACCTTGTGCAATTCTCTCGTTTATATTGACTACATAGGTTGACAATGGTGTGGGACCGTGATGTCAGGAAACCGGGAGGAAGCAAAAAAAATATAATTGTACATAATAAGGAGGCACTTGCGTACGTACGGCAATGGCCCTACTGGGCCCCTACTGTCATCCAATCAAAATAAAGTCATCTCCTGAATCCTCATGTTCGTTGACCATGTTAACAATGCTCGGTTCCATGGCGGGCGCAACAACTCGAAGGACGACGGAGAGGGCCTCACGGGCCCTTACGGATGGTCTGATACAGCGCCCGCTGCTCATTCAGGAAGCCAGGATCATCGGACACCTATGAGCACCTTCGAGAGACTGAGACGGCATGAAACGGTAAGGCCGCGCTTGGGAGCTCTGGTTTATTTCACACATGTATTAGGATACAAGTGTAATTTACTCGTCATCGAAAACAATGCGTAAAATACAGGCGTAATGAAACCGAGGGCCGAGGTCTGTAAGTAAAACCGGCGGGTTACGCGTGTAATTTGAGAGGCCAGTGTATATTTTACTATTAGTCAAAATTGACCAACCAAGCGCTTCGCCCGAGACCATCTGTTTTTATTTACAAGCGGTTTTGGTTGGAAAACAACGATCCAATCACGGCCTAAGATGATGAGTTGGTCGGAAGATCATATGGTTTCACGTCTAACCTACCCGACTTGTCGTATAGGCTATGAATGAAACATAAGACGATGAACTTCTTAAGCACGGAAACAACAGAAGAGGATGATCTTCTTAACAAGCAAATCACTGACATTAGATCGACATGCAAAACAATACGAAACATTATTCTCAGGAGGCACGGTGAACAGCTCGTGATGTCGCATGCCATAACATTCCAAGCTCAACTTTGCAATCAAACAAAAGGCCTGGCATTACATAGACAATTTAGAACAAACTCTTAACACAGGAATATCTCAGCAGAGTAACTATTTACTTCTAAAACTGAACACAAGAATAAGAAAAAACGATCGACGCTGCTCACAGCAAAGGGCGTCCCACTCAAAAATATCAATGACCAAATTTTGACAAGGTTTTCCAACTCCAATATATATTGCACAAGGCCTGGCATTACACAGACAATATTCAGAACAAACTCTTAACAAAGCAATATCTCAGCAGAGTAACTGTTTACTTCTAAACTGAACACAGGAATAGGAAAAAACGATCGACGCTGCTCACAGCAAAGGGCGTCCCACTCAAACATATCAAATGCATGTCTTCTTGCTAACATCAACAATTAAACTTTGACAAGCTTTTCTCATTCAAAAATGTGTAATGCCTATGATCGTGGAGTCCTGTCATGGCTTCTTATACTTGCTTGGGCACTTTTTGAGTTGCCGATGCTCTCTGCAGACTAGTCATGTCACCAGCGTCTACTAATACTCTGTAAAGCTTCTCGGTCATTCCTTCTGTAATGTAGCGCAAACAGTGACTGCTTTTTTCTGCAAAGTGAAACGACCAACTGGACCCAGTAATGTAGCAGTTTGCCTTGGACACATTGGCTCCTTTTGTGCAGTTCAACTAAAATCAAAGTCGGAATAAAACCGAGCTTTAATTTTGATATCCCTGTAAGCAACAATAGGTATAAGGGAAACAATTACTAAGAAATAACGGTTGATGACTTGTACTCCCAGAAGAAAAGCATCTACTGATCTACCTTATCTTAATGGGAAACAAAGCAGGAGAGTAGAAATTCTCCATCAGTGTGATTCATTCATATTGACTGAGACATTATCTTAACAATGCCTTGTTTCAACATTTATAAAGAACGACAAAGCAAAAAAGTACCATTCCTAAAACAATGCGACTGATTCATTTTAACAGAGACATTATCTTAACAATACCTTGGTTAAACATGTAGAAAGAACTACAAAGCAGGATAGTACCAAACAATGCGACTGATTCGTTTTAACAGAGGCAAAAAAGAAATCGATTACTGGCCAATAAAGGAGGATGAAACACGCGGCCACAAAAATGATAATCCCGCTAATCCCTAACAAGTGTGGCAGTTAATTATTTCCGAGAGTGGCATTGCTTAATTTTACCAGCGGCATTAGATTAACAAAAAGTATAAATAGTTGCAGGGGAGAGTGGGCGCAACAACAACATGTGCTTCCATCTACTTATAAAGGGGGTGATGCAGATTTTTGTTGTAACAAAGAAACAAGCATCATGTCTGGGTTGGAACAATTTTTGCTCACTTGATTCTAAAAGACAGTAGTTCAAGAGATGCAATTCAACATTTATCCAAAACAGTACCAATACAAGTAACACAACATCTCAAAGCACACTGCAGCATCATGTGGATGAAAGTCGGTATTGACCATTTTTGATCAAGATTTGAAACAGCTCGCGTGGACGACTTAAAACATATCCCAACACATATATGAAATCTCGATCTCCTTTTGTGCAGTTCCACCAAAATTAAGCAAAGTCACCGACTCGCCGGTGCGACATTCAAGTTGAACTGCACAAAAATGGTAATCCCTCCAACCCCTAACAAGTGTTGCAGTTTTGAAATAAGATTCAGTAGTTAATTCTGAGAGTGGCATTGCTTAATTTTACCAGCGTCATTAGACTAACGAAAAATATAAACAGTTCCAGGAGAGAGTGGGCGCAACAACAATATGTGCTTCCATCTACTTATAAAGGGGGTGATGCAGAGTTTGTTGTAACAAAGCAACAAGCATCATGTCTGGGTTGGTCCCATTTTTGTTCACTACTTAATGGGAAAAGACAGCAATACAATAGCTTCAATTCAACATTTATTTAAAACAGTACCAATACAAGTAGCACAACATCTCAAAGCACACTGCACAATCATGTGGATGAAGGCCTATACTGACCTTTCATGAGACGACCATAATAAAATACGAATCTACCAAAGCAAATTGGAAATCCAATCTCGTTTTGTGCAGTTGCACTGAAATCAAGCAAATTGTTTCGCGTAGCGAAGGAAAGTGTCGCAATGGCAACAAGTTGAATAGATACCCCTATTTTAATAGAGGAAAAAGGAAACAATTACTTGCCGATAAAGGAGGATGAAACAAACGGCGACAGAAAGAAGCATCTAACTTATCTTGATGGAAAACAAAGTTGGATAGTAGCATTTCTAAAACGGTTGCATTGATTCATATTAATAGAGACATTCTCTTAAAACAACATTCGTTAAAAAATGTAATTTAATTTTAACAGCGGCATTGCTACAATTTCCAGCAGCATTCTTAGATTAACAACAGCAAAATGGTTGTATGGGACATGCCAGCACCACGTGCGTGCACACGTATAAATGGGTGATGCAGAGTATGTAACCAAGCAGCATATCTGCATTGGTCCCATATTTGTTCTCTTTGAACCTTTTTCCTATGGGAGGGCAGCAAATCTAGTACTGCACAAACTACCCGACCCCCCAGTTTCTTTCCGTTACAGATGTGTGTACTGGGTTACCCCCTTTTTCCCTTTTCGACCAACAAAGCGGCTGGATAGCCAGTCTATACTACTTTTCGTCCTTCCTTTCCTCATTGAACCACGTCCTAGATTCATGTTCCACCCCACCGCACCCTTCTTTCCTCTTTGAACCAAGACCTAGATTCGACTACAGATCGAAAAAGATCCACATGCAGCTAGAGCAACGACGGTTTCAAAGAAACTTATACCTTAGGGTCGTCGGGATGTGGCAAGGCGTGCGGCAGGAGGCCGGATCTGCCCACACTACGTACGACAACGAGGAATAAGGGGTCGGTGGTCCTCCCACACAGGCGTTGGGTGAAAGAGAACATCACAACCGACAGTGGATTGCCTCCCTCGCCGAAGGCGATAGAGTGAATGCTGCACCTCCTCCCCTTACCGGTGCGACGGGATCCGCATGCCTCCTTCACCAGCTGTGAGGGGGGAGAGAGAGACAAAAGGCCAACACAGTCTTGTTTAGATCTGGTGAAGAGAGGGTGAGAGACTGTGAATATAGCAAACCCTAGCAAAGGAACGCTGAGCCTCCAGCGTGTATATATATATGTAGTGCGGCGAGAGTGTGGAGAGTGCAAACCCTCGCGAACAAGCGCTAGGGCTCCACCTTATATATATACTGTAGTACGGACTGAGCTCCGGTGCCTTAACTGCACCTGCTTTTCGCTGTATGACAGGTGGGCCAGCCACATTTTGGGCCCACCTGTCATAAACCCAAAGCAAGTTAAAGTAAATGAAGCTGCGTCCATATAGTACTCGTGTATACGACCAATATATAGTGGAGCGGTTTTCTTATTCTCTCCATAACAATCGTTTTAAATTGTGTAAGTACGAAACGAAACTCTTTATTTAATGTACCAGTGAAGAAAACTACTAAGTACTCCCTCTGTCCCATAATCTAAGACATTTTTTCATATTACGTTGGTGTCAAAAAACATCTTATATTATGGGACAGAGGGAGTACTTCCGATGAACTAACGATCCACACGCCCTGGTCGCACTTCCTGTCCTTCACGTGCGGTACACTACCCCGCCTTAAGTGAACAACCACACATGCGCCAATTTATCGGAAACGTGTGAGAGTGTGTACAAATAAAGAATTTTAATTTCAATTATCGAAAAGGTTTGAGAGTATGTACAGTTTGCCCTCTCTAATAATTATGGTTTGTTGTGTTCGGCCTAAACTTGGTCAAACTTTACAAAGTTTGACTTCCGTCAAATCTAATATGCAGAGTAAATAAAAATGAAGGGCTACTACGTCCATCCGGGTTTTTAGTCCACACCATTTTTTCAATCAAAATTAATAGCTGGACAAATAAAATAACAGGGGAGTTGGAGACAAAGTTGTGAGAAGGCTTAGAAATCAATACAAAACTTATGCTCTTAGTACCAACGTCGATCCTTCTTCGAGGAAACATTTGGTTCATAGCCAATTGTGTGATAAAATTGCACCAACATGAAAGAAGACTGCGTCTCCAGGTCGCGAGAGTCGTCGCGCGCACACACATAGACATAGACATGCATATCCGTGTTTATGTAAAATTCCATTTCCATCTCCATCTCCAATCATATTTGTCGAACTGGCACATTATTTACGTTGTTATAATTATATACGCAGCAATATTAATGTACAACATCTCTTGTTTGTGGGCATGCAGACCGTTGCCACGACCGCTCCTGACCAACCCGAACCCTCTGCATCACCCGTGCGTGCTTCCCGCCCGAAACGGTCAATGATGCATTAATGCCCGGCCAGAGCGGACGCGACCTCTCACTGGCGCCGGCATTGAAGCGGCGCACCGGCCGAGAGAGCATCGCCCGCGCCACTTCCTGGTGCACGCGACTGCTCCACGTTCAAAGGTCGCAATAGCCGACCACAACATGCATGTAAAAAGTTCTTGGGAGTCCATGCTATAGCTAGCTGTCCTCCCCCAACTCGTCAATCTCTTCCTGTAGAGTAGTGCTAGTACTCCATGGCGCGATCCATCGACAAGCGGGCGGGAAAGTTATCGTATACTCGGTTTGCAGTGAGTGGCATGCCGAGCGACCGTGTGGGGTCGAGCCGTGGAGGAGGGTGAGACACGAACGCGACAGACGTGATTTAAACGTTGGTTTTGCTCGATGGCGCGATCCAACGAAAAGAAATGTTGGTTTCTCTCTGTTTCCATTTTTTCTCCGGAAAAACGGAAACTTTCCAGTCCATTTTCATTCCTACTCCAAGGTTGCCGTATTACAACATTCCATCAAATACAAAGGAAAACTAACACGCATGCTGATGCATCTCAATGATTCACAGATCATAGCCAATATTTACTTCAGAACTAAAGACAAAAGTTGTGAGAGCGTGTATGAAAGAAAAACTACTGATGGGTTCACTACGACTTAAACCTAAACCCTAAACAGGATTTAATTTCCTGGCCAGGTAGAACCTGTTCGAAGGAAAGACGGCTGGCACCCTCGGATCATACGATGCTTTTGTGCGGTTCCACTAAAATCGAGCTGAGCATCCCTGATGGCAAAGATATTGAAGAAGTATGATTAGAATAATAGTACTGACACTAGTTCATGAGACATAAACTCATCACAAGTAGAAGCCGGTAGAAGTAGAGAAAGATAGACATGGAGATGGAGCTACGTGGGGAGCCGCGGCAGTGGAGCAAGCCAGCTCCAAAAGGAAGATGGACTACCTGGGACGTCGGGCTGTAGCTAGAAGGGTGGTTGGGACGCAACATCGGCCCATACCGCGGTGACCCCCCATTGGGACGCACCGACTGCGGGTTTTCTCCCTCGCAGAACATTGTTCCCTTCCCCGAGATGCAGGATCAGGCCGGATATGTGACCAGCGGTGGGGCTACCTATTGGGGAACGTAGCAGAAATTCAAAAAATTTCCTACGCGTCACCAAGATCTATCTATGGAGAGACCAGCAACGAGTAGAAAGGAGAGGAGAGTTTGCATCTACATACCCTTGTTGATCGCTAAGCGGAAGCGTTCAAGTGAACGGGGTTGATGGAGTCGTACTCGTCGTGATTCAGATCACCGATGATCAAGTGCCGAACGGACGGCACCTCCGCGTTCAACACACGTACAGCCCGGTGACGTCTCCCACGCCTTGATCCAGCAAGGAGAGAGGGAGAGGTTGAGGAAGACTCCATCCAACAGCAGCACAACGGCGTGGTGGTGGTGGAGGAGCGTGGCAATCCTGCAGGGCTTCGCCAAGCACCTACGGGAGAGGAGGAGGTGTCACGGGAGGGAGAGGGAGGCAACCAACGGCCTTGGGTGTGATTGCTCCTCCTTTTCCCCACTATATATAGGGCCAAGGGAGAGGGGGAGGGCGCAGCCTTGCCCCCTCCTCCAAGGAAGGGGTGCGGCTAAGGATGGGGAGGAGTCCATCCTCCCCAAGGCACCTCGGAGGTGCCTTCCCCCTTTAGGACTCTTCCCTTTTTCCTTTATCTTGGCGCATGGGCCTCTAGGGGCTGGTGCCCTTGGCCCATGTAGGCCAAGGCGCACCCCCTACAGCCCATGTGGCCCCCCGGGGCAGGTGGCCCCACCCGGTGGGCCCCCGGGACCCTTCCGGTGGTCCCGGTACAATACCGATGACCCCGAAACTTGTCCCGATGGCCGAAACAGGACTTCCTATATATAAATCTTTACCTCCGGACCATTCCGGAACTCCTCGTGACGTCCGAGATCTCATCCGGGACTCCGAACAACATTCGGTAACCACATACAAGCTTCCTTTATAACCCTAGCGTCATCGAACCTTAAGTGTGTAGACCCTACGGGTTCGGGAGACATGCAGACATGACCGAGACGTTCTTCGGTCAATAACCAACAGCGGGATCTGGATACCCATGTTGGCTCCCACATGTTCCACGATGATCTCATCGGATGAACCACGATGTCAAGGACTCAATCGATCCCGTATACAATTCCCTTTGTCTAGCGGTATTTTACTTGCCCGAGATTCGATCGTCGGTATACCGATACCTTGTTCAATCTCGTTACCGGCAAGTCACTTTACTCGTTCCGTAACACATCATCCCGTGATCAACTCCTTGGTCACATTGCGCATATGATGATGTCCTACCGAGTGGGCCCAGAGATACCTCTCCGTTTACACGGAGTGACAAATCCCAGTCTCGATCCGCATAAAACAATAGATACTTTCGGAGATACCTGTAGTGCACCTTTATAGTCACCCAGTTACGTTGTGACGTTTCATACACTCAAAGCACTCCTACGGTATCCAGGAGTTACACGATCTCATGGTCAAAGGAAGAGATACTTGACATTGGCAAAGCTCTAGCAAACGAACTACACGATCTTTGTGCTAGTCTTAGGATTGGGTCTTGTCCATCACATCATTCTCCTAATGATGTGATCCCGTTATCAACGACATCCAATGTCCATAGCCAGGAAACCACGACTATCTGTTGATCACAACGAGCTAGTCAACTAGAGGCTCACTAGGGACATATTGTGGTCTATGTATTCACACGTGTATTACGATTTCCGGATAATACAGTTATAGCATGAATAAAAGACAATTATCATGAACAAGGAAATATAATAATAATACTTTTATTATTGCCTCTAGGGCATATTTCCAACAGTCTCCCACTTGCACTAGAGTCAATAATCTAGTTCACATCGCCATGTGATTAACACTCACAGGTCACATCGCCATGTGACTAACACCCAAGAGTTTACTAGAATCAGTAGTCTAGTTCACATCACTATGTGATTAATACTCAATGAGTTTTAGGTTTGATCATGTTGCTTGTGAGAGAGGTTTTAGTCAACGGGTCTGAACCTTTCAGATCCGTGTGTGTTTTACAAATCTCTATGTCATCTCCTAGATGCAGCTACCACGTTCTATTTGGAGCTATTCCAAATAACTGTTCTACTTGGAGCTATTCTAAATTGTTGCTCCATTATATGTATCCAGTATCTCTACTCAGAGCTATCCGGATAGGTGTCAAGCTTGCATCGTCGTAACCTTTACGACGAACTCTTTTACCACCTCCATAATCGAGAAAATTCCTTAGTCCACTAGTTACTAAGGATAACTTTGACCGTTGTCCTGTGATCCATTCTTGGATCACTCTTGTACCCCTTGACTGACTCATGGCAAGGCACACTTCAGGTGCGGTACACAACATAGCATACTATAGAGCCTATGTCTTAAGCATAGGAGACGACCTTCGTCCTTTCTATTCTGCCATGGTCGAGCTTTAAGTCTTAACTTCGTACCTTACAACTCAGGCAAGAACTTCTTCTTTGACTGGTCCTATCTTGAATACTTTCAAGATCATGTCAAGGTATGTGCTCATTTGAAAGTATTATTAAGCATTTTGATCTATCCTTATAGATCTTGATGCTCAATGTTCAAGTAGCTTAATCCAGGCTTTCCATTGAAAAACACTTTCAAAATAACCTTATATGCTTTCCAGAAATTCTACGTCATTTCTGATCAACAACATATACTCATCAGAAATTCTATAGTGCTCCCACTCACTTCTTTGGAAATACAAGTTTCTCATAAACTTTGTACAAACCCAAAATCTTTGATCATCATCAAAGCATACATTCCAACTCCGAGATGCTCACTCCAGTCCTTAGAAGGATCGCTGGAGCTAGCATACCTTTTAGCATCCTCAGGATTGACAAAACTTTTCTGATTGTATTGCATACAACCTTTCCTTACGAAAACTAGTAAGGAAACTTGTCTTGACATCCATCTGCCAGATTTCGTAAATGCAGCTAATGCTAACATGATTCCGACGGACTTAAGCATCGCTACGGATGAGAAAATCTCATCGTAGTCAACTCCTTGAACTTGTGAAAAAACTCTTCGCCACAAGTCGAGCCTCATAGACGGTGACATTACCATCCACGTCCGTCTTCTTCTTAAAGATCCATTTATCTTAATGGCTTGCCGATCATCGGGCAAGTCCGCCAAAGTCCATGGATCCGTTCTTGGATTTTATGGCCTCGAGCCATTTATCGGAATCCGGGCCCACCATTGCTTCTCCATAGCTCGTAGGTTCATTGTTGTCCAGCAACATGACTTTCAAGACAGGATTACTGTACCACTCTGAAGTAGCACGTATCCTTGTCACCCTACGAGGTTCGGCAGTGATTTGATCCGAAACTTCATGATCAATATCATAAGTTTCCACTTCAATTGGTGTAGGTGCCACGGGAACAACTTCCTGTGCCCTGCTACACACTGGTTGAAGTGACGGTTCAATAACCTCATCAAGTCTCCACCATCCTCCCACTCAACTTTTCGAGAGAAACCTTTCCTCGAAAAAGGACCCGATTCCAGAAACAATTCATATTGCTTTCGGATCTGAATTAGGAGGTATACCCAACTGTTTTGGGTGTTCTATGAAGATGTATTTTATCCGCTTTGGGTTCGAGCTTAATCCTGAAACTTTTTCACATAAGCGTCGCAGCCCCAAACTTTTAAGAAATGACAGCTTAGGTTTCTCTAAACCATAATTCATACGGTGTCATCTCAACGGAATTACGTGGTGCCCTATTTAAAGTGAATGTGGTTGTCTCTAATGCCTAACCCATGGACAATAGTGGTAATTCGATAAGAGACATCATGGTACGCACCATATCCAATAGGGTGCAACTATGATGTTCGGACACACCATCACTTTATGGTGTTCCAGGCGGTATTAATTGCGAAACAATTTCCACAATGTCTTAATTGTGTGCCAAAACTCGTAACTCAGATATTCATCTCTATGATCATATCATAGACATTTTATCCTCTTGTCACAATGATCTTCTACTTCACTCTGAAATTATTTGAACCATTCAATAATTCAGAGTTGTGTTTCATCAAGTAAATATTCTCAACATCTACTCGAATCATCTGTGAAGTAAGAACATAACGATATTCACTGCATGCCTCTGCATTTATTGGACTGCACACATCAAAATGTGTTACTTCCAACAAGTTGCTATCTTGTTCCATCTTATTGAAACCGAGGCTTTTCAGTCATCTTGCCTATGTGGTATGATTGCATATCTCAAGTGATTCAAAATCAAGTGAGTCCGAACGGTCCATTTGCATGGAGTTTCTTCATGCATATACACCAATAGACATGGTTCGCATGTCTCAAACTTTTCAAAACGAGTGAGTCCAAAGATCCATCAACATGGAGCTTCTTCATGCGTTTTATACCATTATGACTTACATGGCAGTGCCACAAGTAAGTGGTACTATCATTACTATCTTATATCTTTTGGCATGAAAATGTGTATCACTACGATCGAGATTCAATAAACCATTCAGGTTTAATACTAATCTTGATGGTAGAGGGAGCGTGCGATGTTTGATTATATCAAACTTGGAAACACTTCCAACACATATCGTCAGCTCTCCTTTAGCTAGTCTCTGTTTATTCCGTAGCCTTTTATTTCGAGTTACTAACACTTAGCAACCGAACCGGTATCTAATACCCTGGTGCTACTAGGAGTACTAGTAAAGTACACATTAACATAATGTATATCCAATATACTTCTATCGACCTTGCCAGCCTTCTCATCTACCAAGTATCTAGGGTAATGCTGCTCCAGTGGTTGTTCCCCTTATTACAGAAGCACTTAGTCTCGGGTTTGGGTTCAACCTTGGGTTTCTTCACTTGAGCAGCAGCTGAATTGCCGTTTCATGAAGTATCCCTTTGTTCCCTTGCCCTTCTTGAAACTAGTGGTTTCACCAACCATCAACAATTGATGCTCCTTCTTGATTTCTACTTTCGCGGTGTCAAACATCGTGAATACCTCAAGGATCATCTTATTTATCCCTGATATGTTATAGTTCATCACGAAGCTCTAGCAGCTCGGTGGCAATGACTTTGGGGAAACATCACTATCTCATCTGGAAGATCAACTCCCACTTCATTCAAGTGATTGTTGTACTCAGACAATCTGAGCACAAGCTCAACGATTGAGCTTTTCTCCCTTAGTTTGTAGGCTAAGAAAATTGTCGGAGGTCTCATACCTCTTGACGTGGGCACGAGCCTGAAATCCCAATTTCAGCCCTCGAAACATCTCATATGTTCCGCGACGTTTCGAAAACGTTTTTGGTGCCTCTACTTAAACCATTTAACTGAACTATCACGTAGTAATCAAAACGTGTATGTTCGATGTTCGAAACATCCACAAACGACGTTTGGGGTTCAGCACACTAAGCAGTGTATTAGGGACATAAGCTTTCTACTGATCGCATAATCGCTACTATCAACTTTCAACTATATTTTCTCTAGGAACATATCTAAAACAGTAGAACTATAGCGTGAGCTACGACATAATTTGCAAAAGGTCTTTTTACTATGTTCAGGATAATTAAGTTCATCTTATGAACTCCCACTTAGATAGACATCCCTCTGGTCATCTAAGTGATTACATGATCCGAGTCAACTAGGCCGTGTCCGATCATCACGTGAGACGGACTAGTTAACGTCGGTGAACATCTTCATGTTGATCGTATCTGCTATACGACTCATGCTCGACCTTTCGGTCTCCGTGTTCCGGGGCCATGTCTGCACATGCTAGGCTCGTCAAGTTAACCCTAAGTGTTTTCGCTGTGTAAAACTGTCTTACACCCGTTGTATGTGAACGTAAGAATCCATCACACCCGATCATCACGTGGTGCTTAGAAGCGACGAACTGTAGCAACGGTGCACAGTTAGGGGAGAACACTGCTTGAAATTGTTGTAAGGGATCATCTTATTTACTACTGTCGTTCTAAGCAAACAAGATGCATAAACATGATAAACATCACATGCAATCAAATAGAGTAGTGACATGATATGGCCAATATCATATAGCTCCTTTGATCTTCATCTTCGGGGCTCCATGATCATCTTGTCACCGGCATGACACCATGATCTCCATCATCATGATCTCCATCATCGTGTCTGCATGAAGTTGTCACGCCAACGACTACTTCTACTTCTATGACTAACGCGTTTAGCAATAAAGTAAAGTAGTTTACATGGCGTTCTTCAATGACACGCAGGTCATACAAAAAATAAAGACAACTCCTATGGCTCCTGCCGGTTGTCATACTCATCGACATGCAAGTCGTGAATCCTATTACAATAACATGATCAATCTCATACATCACATATATCATTCATCACATCCTTTTGGCCATATCACATCACATAGCATACCCTGCAAAAACAAGTTAGACGTCCTCTAATTGTTGTTGCATGTTTTACGTGGCTGCTATGGGTTTCTAGCAAGAACGTTTCTTACCTACGCAAGACCACAACGTGATATGCCAATTGCTATTTACCCTTCATAAGGACCCTTTTCATCGAATCCGTTCCGACTAAAGTGGGAGAGACTGGCACCCGCTAGCCACCTTATGCACCAAGTGCATGTCAATCGATGGAACCTGTCTCACGTAAGAGTACGTGTAAGGTCGGTCCGGGCCGCTTCATCCCACAATACCGTCGAAACAAGATTGGACTAGTAACGGTAAGCATATTGAACAACATCAACGCCCAAAACTACTTTGTGTTCTACTCGTGCAAAGAATCTACACAATAGACCTAGCTCTGATACCACTGTTGGGGAACGTAGCAGAAATTCAAAAATTTTCCTACGCGTCACCAAGATCTATCTATGGAGAGACCAGCAACGAGTAGAAAGGAGAGGAGAGTTTGCATCTACATACCCTTGTTGATCGCTAAGCGGAAGCGTTCAAGTGAACGGGGTTGATGGAGTCGTACTCGTCGTGATTCAGATCACCGATGATCAAGTGCCGAACGGACGGCACCTCCGCGTTCAACACACGTACAGCCCGGTGACGTCTCCCACGCCTTGATCCAGCAAGGAGAGAGGGAGAGGTTGAGGAAGACTCCATCCAACAGCAGCACAACAGCGTGGTGGTGGTGGAGGAGCGTGGCAATCCTGCAGGGCTTCGCCAAGCACCTACGGGAGAGGAGGAGGTGTCACGGGAGGGAGAGGGAGGCAACCAAAGGCCTTGGGTGTGATTGCTCCTCCTTTTCCCCACTATATATAGGGCCAAGGGAGAGGGGGAGGGCGCAGCCTTGCCCCCTCCTCCAAGGAAGGGGTGCGGCTAAGGATGGGGAGGAGTCCATCCTCCCCAAGGCACCTCGGAGGTGCCTTCCCCCTTTAGGACTCTTCCCTTTTTCCTTTATCTTGGCGCATGGGCCTCTAGGGGCTGGTGCCCTTGGCCCATGTAGGCCAAGGCGCACCCCCTACAGCCCATGTGGCCCCCCGGGGCAGGTGGCCCCACCCGGTGGGCCCCCGGGACCCTTCCGGTGGTCCCGGTACAATACCGATGACCCCGAAACTTGTCCCGATGGCCGAAACAGGACTTCCTATATATAAATCTTTACCTCCGGACCATTCCGGAACTCCTCGTGACGTCCGGGATCTCATCCGGGATTCCGAACAACATTCGGTAACCACATACAAGCTTCCTTTATAACCCTAGCGTCATCGAACCTTAAGTGTGTAGACCCTACGGGTTCGGGAGACATGCAGACATGACCGAGACGTTCTCCGGTCAATAACCAACAGCGGGATCTGGATACCCATGTTGGCTCCCACATGTTCCACGATGATCTCATCGGATGAACCACGATGTCAAGGACTCAATCGATCCCGTATACAATTCCCTTTGTCTAGCGGTATTTTACTTGCCCGAGATTCGATCGTCGGTATCCAATACCTTGTTCAATCTCGTTACCGGCAAGTCACTTTACTCGTTCCGTAACACATCATCCCGTGATCAACTCCTTGGTCACATTGCGCATATGATGATGTCCTACCGAGTGGGCCCAGAGATACCTCTCCGTTTACATGGAGTGACAAATCCCAGTCTCGATCCGCATAAAACAATAGATACTTTCGGAGATACCTGTAGTGTACCTTTATAGTCACCCAGTTACGTTGTGACGTTTGATACACTCAAAGCACTCCTACGGTATCCAGGAGTTACACGATCTCATGGTCAAAGGAAGAGATACTTGACATTGGCAAAGCTCTAGCAAACGAACTACACGATCTTTGTGCTAGTCTTAGGATTGGGTCTTGTCCATCACATCATTCTCCTAATGATGTGATCCCGTTATCAACGACATCCAATGTCCATAGCCAGGAAACCATGACTATCTGTTGATCACAACGAGCTAGTCAACTAGAGGCTCACTAGGGACATATTGTGGTCTATGTATTCACACGTGTATTACGATTTCCGGATAATACAGTTATAGCATGAATAAAAGACAATTATCATGAACAAGGAAATATAATAATAATACTTTTATTATTGCCTCTAGGGCATATTTCCAACACTACCGTCATTCTATGCTTGTGGAGAGAGCAACCCAAGCAAGCAGGCTTGTAGCTTAGGCTCCTGCTAGTGTATATATAGTGGTTTTCTTTTTCTCTCCATATCAACCATTTTATATTGCGTACGTGTCATTGAAGAGTGAAATGATGGTTGCTTCTTTCGACTAACTTATTGTGTGATTTGACTGCTCCTTAGTGGCCCCTACACGTACTCCCCCTATGTGTATGCAACAGTGACACATACACATGGACGCAAAAACGCGTGCGACGCCCTAATGTATGCATGTCTGAGCACACGACGGAACACGCACAGTCACGCTCAAGTGCTCAACCTACACGTGCATGCACACACATACTCACCCAGGGTGAGCTAGTGACCGTATAAAGACCGGAAAATGTATATATTGAGTGCAATGAGCGGATTATGAAGTCCACTGACCGTATTTTTACAAATATACAGTGACAGACAGTGTATTTATCTCATTTGAAATTAAGCTATATTAACCGGAGAGGAGGCAGTATGGACTAGCATTACTTTGCTGTGTCCCATCAACTTGCCGAACCAGGAGAAGCTTGCAGGACGGGAGAATCTTGCGCGCGGTGGCTTGCAGGGCAAGGAGAAACTTTTGAGTAATGCTGTGGACGTGCAACAGTTAATTCGTATCAGATTGCGAGAAGCATACACTATACTAGTACTACTATTATTGTTCGACTTCCCGAAGAGGCGAACAGCCAAGTGCAAAGTAGCATAGTTACTGCTTTGATGTGTCCCCTCAACTCGCCGACTGAGGAGAAGCTTTCTTACTATTACACCTCTCCCTCGCCCATGCGCGCGGTGGCTTGCAGGACGAGGAGAGGGTTTTGACTACAACACCCTCTACCTCTCCCTCTCCATCGCCCTCGCCCTCACGGTGGACGTGCAACAGTTCAATCGGTGTCATATTGCCAGAAGCATATTGTACTGTAGTATCATCATTGTTGGACCTTCCGAAGAGGCGAAGAGCCAAGTATGCACTATACTAGTACTAGGAACCGGATGGAAGAGCGTCTGCACTCTTATTATATTTTTAAAATGTGCTAAAGCAATCTTCAACACATTTGGTTCTCTTCGAGGGTTCTCGCATGTGATAATGGAAGTTGATTGCATGGAACACTCGCCACAATTCTGGCTTAATTCTGGCTCATATCCTGTTACAAATAGGAGCGCTCGGTAATATTTCCTCTTTTTTTTGTTATTCAGCATGTAAACATGTCAGCAAACCTTGCGGCGCATCTTTGTGCGAACCGTGCTTGCTGTACTTTGAATGTGGCCGAGAGCTGGCTTGATGAAACACCTCGCTTCCTACTTCTTTTCTTGCGGGATACCTCGCTTCCTAGTGACCAGTGTCTTGGCTGATCGTCCTAAGAATGCTTATATATGAATAAAGCTCTCTCATTTACCCGCAAAAAAGATTAAGCCATATTAACCGGTAAGGATGGAGTATGGACTAGCACTACTTTTTGGTGTGTCCTGTCAACTCGCAGAACGAGGAGAAGCTTGCAGGACAAGGTGAAGCTTGCTTATGCCTTGTGACTAATCCAACCTACCGTTGGTGGACATGCATCAGTCCATTTGGTGTCAGATTGTTAGAGGCATACACTGTAGTACCCAACATGCGGAGTACCATCATTGTTCGACTTCACGAAGAGGCAAAGAGCCAAGCGCAAGGTTTAGTAGTACGAGTAGTACTACTACTAGAACCGCATGGTGGAGCGTCTGTACTCTTATTTATTTTAATCTCTGATAAAGTACACGCTTATTCAGGAGAAGGGTGGAAAACGGCAGCCCAACATGTAATGATGATATCGATCAACCAACCATGCTCGAATATATCTTGGCCTCCGTGCGAGCCCGTCTGTGTGTACTCGCTCCTCGTCTCTCTCAAGGAACGGCGGGTTGGCCATTTTGCCGTCAATTGAGATCGGTTTGCTCACACTCCTGTCCCACATGTTAGTGATATGCCAAGACGAGGTGCGTTTGACCGACTGGCCATATGCGTACTTGGTTTTGCACCTTCATATACTACTCCTCCCTCCGTCATAGTTTATAGGGCGCGCTTCATTATGATGCATTTCTCTCAATGCATTTCCACCACCAGAGAGACTTTAGACGCGTTTGGTTTAATGCTCAATTAATTAGGGCGTGGTAACCGCAATCAAGTCCACAATTTTCTCTCGATGTACTACTACGGAGTGGAGTAAGTGCATGCATGTGTGTACCCGGGGTGGAAGCACTGCATGCATGTGTGTACGCATTATTTCCTCTAGTAATAGACGCCGTGCTATAACTACCAATGCTATTTTTCAGGCCGATCGCTAGTCGCCTTGGTCCCACAGATTTTTTCTTTTTTCTGAAGCGCGCTCTATAAAACAGTGGCGGATGGAGTAGTATGAGCAGATTCAAAGAAGAGCGTATTGATGGTTGCTTCTTCCGAGCAACATACAGTGGGAAAGATGGGGCTTATGATGTGACTGCTCATTACTCACTATTAATGCGGCGCAATGACTGGGCTGAGTCTCCCATGCGGTTGTGCACTACCCCTCGGTTCTTAAATACACTCCGGAGTATTTGTATTTCTAGAGATTTCAACGAGTGACTACTCAAATATTTGTCTTTTTAGAGATTCAAATGGACTACTACATACGGATGTATATAGACATATTTTAGAGTGTAGATTCACTCATTTTGCTCCGTATGTAGTCACTTGTTGAAATCTCTAGAAAGAAAAATAGAGTATTTAGGAACGGAGGGAGTACACATACGAAGCAAAATGAGTGAATCTACACTCTAAAATATGCCCATTTGAAATTTGTAAAAAGATAAATATTTAGGAATGAAGGAGTATAATTTTGTACATGGCACATGGACCCGGATGCTGAAGAGGCTTCTGGCAATGCTAGCAAGCTTCCAGCATTTGTTACATAATTGACGTACTATACAAATAATTTTCCAGCGACATGAAATTGTACAATGGTGTGAGCATTCAGCTTCTGTTTCATGTGTCGTGCCATCGATGCTCTTTCGGAAACAATAAAAAACTAACTTCCTTGCTAATGCATCTCAATTATTAGCAGATCAGAGCTAATATTTACATCACAATTGAAGACAAAGTTGTGAGAAGGTGTTAAATTAAAATTGATCCATGCTTTAATGGCAGCAACGTCCTCCCAACTCTGTCTAAATCAACAAGGCATGTTGGGGAAAAAAGTAGCTGTCTGAAGCATGCAACATTCCGATCATTTTGTGCAGTTCCACTAAAATAGAGCTGAGCGTCCCTGTTCCAAAGATATTAAGTGTGATTACGATAATAGAGGATTGCTGATGAAACAATAAACACACAAATAGAAGCCGGTCACCTTGGCAGTCTCTCTTAAGACTAACTAGTTGGAGAAGATTAGGCTCGGAGTTGGATGAGGAGGATAGAGCAAAACCAATCTCCCTTTGTGCAGTCGCACTGAAATGTAGAAACGTTGCCCGTGTGACATTTTAGTACAACTGCACAAAACACTCTTAATAAAAAAGTGATTTGTGCAGTTCAGCAAAAGGTCGCAATAGCAACTTGTGAAATGGATAGCCCTGTTTGCAAAAAAGAGGTAGAAAGGAAACAATTACTGGCCAATAACACTTGATGACACATGCGACGAAAAAAAAGAAGCATATTCCTTGTCCTAAGGGAAGATAACAACACGGTTGTGTTTGTCTAAAACGGTGTGAGGACGAGATTGCAATATGGAAAGTACGCCGGACGAGCTACGTTTTGGGCAAAGAACTATGGAAGATCCACATGCAGCGACGTGGGAAGACGGGCAGTGGAGCAAGGCCGTAGGGGATACCTGGAGGTCGTCGGGATGTAACTAGGTGAGCGGCGGCGGGCGGAATCTGCCCATACTGCGGCGGCGTGCAGGTGGCGTAGGCCCTACCGCGCCGGAGCTTGGTCAGAGAGAACGGCGTGTACCGCAGATTGGGACGTGCTGCCTCGGCACCATCGAACGGAGAAACGATGCACTTCCTCCCTTTCCCCCGGCGGACGGGATGCGGTCGGATCACTGACCAACGGTGAGAGAGAGAGAGGCCACCGCAGCCTTGTGTGAGATACTCTGAAGAGAGACAGACCAGGCAGGCAGGCTCCATTGTATATAGTGGAGCGGACTACCATTTTCTCCATAAAAATCGTTTTATATTTTGTGTACGTGCCATTGAGCGCTATAACTTTATTTAAAAATAACGCGCCAACGCATCAAGTCGAACTTTGTTTCGTGCACGCGTGGTACCACGACCTCCCTAGGTAAACAACCGCTACACGCATTCAAATTAGCACGTGGGCTGCCATTTCGTAAAGAAATGAGCTCCACCGTGTACCCGCGCGGGTGTGGCTGGGCACAAAGCGTGAGTACGTGCACGGTGCACCTATTCTCTTCTTGTATACGTACACCACTTACGTGGGGTTGTGTGAGAGAGATACAAACCTAGAGAGATATAGTGTGTTGGGTTCGTGAGA
>NC_041393.1:749653649-749667649 GCF_002162155.2 Triticum dicoccoides | reverse complement strand
AAATGTAACATATGCAATGTGTGTGAAATAGAGTCCTAAATATATCATATATATAGAGGGGGCGATCCACGAGAAGAGAGTGGAGGTATCATCGGCTTGAGGTGTCCATAGAATCGAAGAGAGGGATGATGATGATGTGTGTGTGTGTGCGCGCGCGATTGATAAAGAGTGCCATCGAATTTGTGTGTGCCCACGTCAAATATATAGAGTGGCTGGCCTATTGGAAGGTGAGAGGGGACATGTGGAGTTTGTCTCTGTGGCATGAATACCTCCCTAAAGCGCTCGACTATCGGTGTGTGGTGGAGGGAGAGGGAGGCCTAATTAACTATAGAGGTACAATGGCTGGTATATGTGTGGAGGAGGAGAGAGGCCTACCTCATGTATTAAGGAGATCGATCTACCTCATGTATTAAGGGAGATCGATCAACATCCATGCATATGTGTAGGAGAGGAATAAGGTTGGGAGAGAGACAGAGCTAGAGTGTTGGAGGGGATGGTAGTGGAGTTGCTTCTAACAAATGGTGGGATAGGCTTGCTAGACAAACGGAGGGCACGCCCGCAATATCAATAAGAGAGGAGATGGCTGCTTGTCTGTGCATGTGCGTGTGAGAGACGGGTCAGGAGGCATGCACAAATGATGAGGGAGGACGATATGGCTGTGGTAAGCACACGTAACTACATAGGAAGATCAATAACCCTTTGTTAGAGAAATGAGAGACATAACTTATGAGGTACGTCGACCGATGGGGAAGGGGATAGTTAAAGTCGATCTAGGTATATGTTGGGAGATCGATCGATATACATGCATGTCTGTGTTAGAAGCAAATGAGGCACATGGAGAAGGATAGAGAGAGAGGGATGCATCTAGGAGGTGGTACGAGAGGCATACTATATCGAGGGAGAAGGAGTGTGCGAGTACAAGATCGATGAAAAGAGTGGTGGGAGTGACGCATGGACGGTGATAAGAGAAGAGGGGAAGCTTGTGTTTGTGCTAGGCACACTTGGCTAGAGAGGCATATCGATTGATGTGTGCCGTAAAGAAGGAGCTGGGGGGCCTACACACACCATGGGTGAAAGACCTAAAGTGAAAAGACGAATTTGCGCGATGGAGCTAGAGAATGCTGAGGGAGGGTGAGAGGGATGCGGGCGTGTGCATGCATGAGAGAAAGTTAGCGCTAGCTACAAAGACAAGAGGATTGTGTGGGTGTAAAAGACGAATAGAGATCATACCTCACTATAAAAAGCGAATTCGGATATTTGCAGAATTTATCATAGTGTTTTAAACCGACGCATGTATGAATATATATAACGGTGATACACATGGTGTGGTTATGAACATGTTATACTACATATAATATATTTTATCTCTACTTCTTATAAAAAATGGAGTTGTTGATGATGGTGTGCCTGCCATCCTGCAATATAGGCCGTCCGATTTATATCTGGCGGATAGGAAGGAAACTATGGCAATTTTGAAAAAAGATCTTCTGTGGAACGCATGGCGTCTTGCTAGTACTACGTATAATATATAGAACATTGACTATAATTTGGGCTAATGTGTGGCTTTTGCAGCTCAGGTCTAAATACTTGTCATAATGTAGGGGGCGGGGCACTATACTTTGTGTGATAAACACAGTGTACGTATGGAACATGATTTAGATTATGAATATATAGTTAGTACATCAAATGTACTATTATTTGGAATCAACATCAAGTGTATTCAAAAATTAGAATTCGAGTTCATGTAGTACACATAGTTCATATCTATCTCTATAGTAATCATGTGGTGTGTTATTAAGGTAATACACGAATGATGGTTGAAGTTGGCAACAATCATGATTGTAGATTCTTATTGAAATAGAGAAACGAATTCAAATTTAGTTCGAATTGCAGCGGTAGTATAGACATTTGGAATGCACTAAAATGTTGGTATGAGTAGGTCACATGCATTATACAGCAAGTGAAAAAATTTAATTGGACATAACATGGATTCATACTCCCTCCTTCCATCTATATAGGGCGTAATGAGTTTTTAAAGACCGCCTTTGACTATTGACAAGATTAATAGTACATGACATGCACAATGTGTGAAAATTATATCATTGAAAGAACCTTTCACAGACGAATTTAACGGTGTGCTTTGTGTAAGTTGCATGTCATATATTATTGCTCTAATATTTGGTCAGAGTTAGCATCGGAAAACGCATTAGGCCCTATATAGATGGAAGGAGGGAGTAGCTTTGAATAGCATTTGTATAGTAAAACGGGGCAAGACTCTCTCTTTGTGTGGTGTGAATAGTTTAAATTTTTTCGTTTTCTTTTTGGTTGAGGGAAGTGCGAATTGATTTGGTACGTACAAGTACAATATTACTACACGTTAGGCTTGTCCGTAAAATTCAACCCGCGCCTTGTTATATCCCGAAAATTCAGATATCGTGCTCCCAAAACTGGCGCCTTGCTATCCTGAAATTACAACGCGCGCGAAAACTCCCTCCAGCTGCCAAATCCCGACAGGCGAAATCCCCCTTCTAACCCTGAGGCGAATGGGCCGCTAGTTAAAATCGGTGGGGGGTACTTTTGTAACACACCCTACATTTTGGACAAGCGCGTCCCTAAGTCATGGGTCACCCCCTCCCATCGCCCCCTTTTTGCCATTCGAAATCCCAGGCCGCCATAACCTCTCCGCTCCAGCCGCGAAACCCCACCCTCCTCCGTCCGCCACCTCACCGCTGTCCAGCTGGAGCTTCTTCCCCGACGACGTCGTCCACCGCAACAGCTCGACGTCCCTCTTCCACCTCCCCGGATGAGGATCCGTCGTCCATCTCGTCGTCCCGCCGCTTCAGCCGCCCCGTGCTCCACCTCCAAGGAGCTGCTCCAACGATCGTCTCGTCTATCGTGGCTGCTCCATCCCCGCAGCACCGCCTTAACCTGCTCCACCGGAACCGCATCATCCTCACCGACTCCTCGGACGAAGCCGAGGCCTACTCGGCGCCACCAAAGAGGTTGTACACTCATCGCATCGCACCTTCTCCTTAACTCGACTTCCTAGCACCGACGGTGCTCCATCGCGCACCCCTATGGAGCGGCTACCTTGATGCCAGCGCCGTGGGCGACATCTCCATGACGGCTCTCCCCCAGTGCGAGGCCCCTTCGGCGGCGACGGCCATACCAGCCGGATCTGCTGCTGTTGCTCCGGCTCTCGCTCGCTCGCTCCCACTGCTGCTACTCCGGCTCTCGCTCGATCGCTCGCTCGCCCAACTGCTGTTGCTCCGGCTCTCGCTCGCTCGCGCTGCTGCTGCAGTTCTCCCCCTCACTCGTGCTGCTGGTCTGCTCCAATTCAGCCACACTTCAGTCGACTGAATCGACTTTTGGGTCAATCGATTTTCAGGGGTTGGGGGGGGCTTGCCGGAGTTAAGGAAGAACCACCCGCAGCAGGGACGGGGGCTCGCCGAAGAGGTACCGCACTATCTATCTTGGGGTTCTGGGTGGGGTGGCGGGGGCCTAGAGGGCTAGCCGGGGCGGCGGTGGGGAGTTGTTTCGGGGCGGTGAGGCGGCGCTGGGGCCAGCGGTTCGGCCGGTGGTGGCTGGCGGCTCAGGGGGGTGCAGGTTGAAGATGAACTACAGGCCCTCCCTAAACTACATGTCAAGTGCCTCTCTGCTACCATTGCGTTCAGTTTCGACAGTAACATTCAGATTCCACAATAAATTTCAGTTTCGACAGTTAAGTTTAGAGTCAAAAGTTTTTACCTCATCTATTGTAGTCAGGTGGTTTTTGGTGATGTAAATTTTACATCAATTTTACATCATCTATTGGAGATGCTATTAGAATCCCACTTGAGATTGACGATGTCTGTCTTGTGCTGCTTCAGCCTTGACATCTTACGGCTCACCGGAGCTGCTCCAACGACAGAACGATCCATCACAATAGAGCAGTGCCCTGGATGCTGTCTACAGATTCCTCGGATCTTCCTCCACACCTCCGACAGCCATCTCTGCCTCAACTACTTCAGCGACCTACCCAATGATCCTGAGGTCTACACGGCTACGGCAAAGAGGTTGTACACTTGTTGCATCACTTATTACTATACATTCATGTCGATCCATTAGGGCTATTTTGGTTCAATGGAAAAAACATAGCAATAGGGAATTTTCCAATGGCACTCTACTATTCAATTATTCCTGCATTTTGTTGAAAGGAATGAAGCAAAACATCCACCTGTACCTACTTTTCAAAATCCTATGCATGAAAACAAGACCAAGTGCATTAGTGGCAGAATAATATCCTAACTTGAGTCAGGTTCAAATTAATGTTCAAACTTGAGTTCTAAATTAGTTGTGGGGCACATATCGAGGCAGCAATGAATAGTCTGTCTGTCTAATATCTGGTTCACCTAGGGTATGCCTATGTTGTTCATCTTGGGTGGGAAACAAATAGTAAAGCAATCATCATCTGTCTTTTTATTAAATTAAAGCAATCATCAGCCTGCTATCATTATTTTTGGATCCATCCACTGGTTGTTACCATCACTCTAAATTTCTGAATGCTCTCCTTACATAATCTCACCATATTTTTTGTATGCATGTCAGATATTGTACACAGTCATGCTGAACATGTAGAGAAAAAGAGAAGAGTTTTGCGCGGCGATACAATGTCATGCAGACATCGCTCCATGGTGGGTTCAATGGCAAACCCTCCCCACCCCTCTCCAGATTGTAATCCAGAGGAAAATATCTGTTCTGAGGCGGATTCAGATGCTGTTGACCAATCCTATTTACCCCCCAAGGTGTTTGCTCTACCTTGGCATGATGATGTTAGTCATATCATGCATATGTTGCCTTGCAGTGCCTACTTTTGACATCATATATGTCATCTAGTTAGTTTAGACATGTTATGTAATGCCACCTGTTTAGTTTCTATATCATATATGGGAATTATGCAGTCTCATGTCTTTTAGCCAGCCATAATATATGTGAAATGTGCAATGCCATCCTATTTAACCAGGCATCATATATTTGAATGATATCTTGCCCATCCTTTTCTTGATTACATTTCCATTTGTCGACAATGTTTGTACATTAAACTACTCTTCCTGTGAATCAGCCATTTGGGTGGGAGATGGAAAAATCTGGAGTGAAAACAAGGCCTTCAGAGCAGACAGTGCTACCTGTCGAAGCAGATCTCTTGTTGAGTCCCGATAGCTCCTTGGAGATGGATTCAGAGACAGATGACCAGTCCTATTCCCCCACCGAGGTGTATGCTCTAACTTGGCACAGTTATACCGCTCATATCATGCGTATGGTGTCTTGCATTGCATAGTTTAGACATCATATACACAATATTCAACACCATGTTCTTAGTTCATACATAATATCGAATGACCTCTGTTTAGCATATAAATCACATATGTCAATTAAATGATGCGATCCTGATTACTTAGATAACATGTAGGTGAATTATGTCATGCGATCCTGTTTTGTTATTCATCATATCTTTGAATTATGTTATGCTATGTTATCCAGTTTAGATAGACATCATATTTGTGAAATTATGTCATGCTATCCGTTTTAGTTAAACAATATACATGTCAACTATTTCATGCCCTCTTTTTTCCACACTATCTATTGCATCTGTCTCTCATATAATGTCTGTACATTCAACTATGTTTCCTGTTTATCAGCCATTTGAATTGGAGCGGGTGATGCCAGTATCTAGTGGACTAAAAACACGGTCTTCAAATAGAACAGTGCTACCTCTTGGTGGAGATAGCACCCCAGTTGTACATGCACAAGAACCAGCCCTACCACACATAACCCAAACTCTCGCAGATTGTACCCCTATTGCGATGGACAGAGAACCAACTTCACCCAATCTAACACCAACCCCAGCCGATATTAACCCAGTTCATGTTGACACAACACCATCTCCACCACAGAGCTCCCAAACAAGAGCAGTTAGTAAGGCAGCTCTAGTGCCCAAAGGGCCAATACTATCACGGCGAACCCCAACTCCACCAGTTAGTACGCCTATTCCTATGGAGGAAGCACAACTAGCTAGTCGTAGTTTAGCATCTATCACATTTGATGTTGTTAAATCGTATGTGCGCATCTTCCCATCTTGGAAATATTATACTGAAGATGAAGGAAAATGCCAGTTGCATGTGTTTGTCTAGGAGTTATGTGTAAGTAATGTTATTCATGGCAATTACTTTGCTTCGTCCCATACATCCTACCTCCATGATGGTTATAATACAACAAAATTTTCCCATTTTTCTCTATAGAGAAGGACCGATTTGGAAACTCAGGACGAGGTAACCTGTGCTAATACCTCTGCTATCTTCAAGAATGCTTGGTGGCAGTATCGGAATTACCTGAAGAAAACGTACTTCACCGGCAAAGAAACTCATCAAATTCCCTTACGTTCTTCTAAGACACATTTACTGGACGATGACTGGGAATGCCTTGTTCTGCACTGGTCCCGAACCAAGAATATGGTAAGGTCAATGAGCTCATTTTCTATTTTTAAGTATTATATTCTTGCGTCTTACTGTACTCTGTTCATGTAGAACAAGTGCGTAAACCTAAAGAACAACTGTTCTAATTTAAGATTCCATTGCTATCATAGTTCAAAAAAGCCCTAGGCATTAATTGTGCGTTTTTCCACCGCCTTGCGCTTTACTGACCACAGCGCATGCTTATGCGCAGTTATGCACAGATTAAGCGTAGTTATGCGCAATGCGTTTTGCCAACGCCTAGAGCCTAGGCGCGCTTAAGCGCTCGCTTAGGCGCGCCTTTTTTAACTATGATTGCTTTGCTCTTGTATCACTGTATTCACTCATACAAACTTATTTTTAAATTGAAGGATCCAAACAAAACTCCAATGGCACGGCAGGTATGTTCACGCATGTTTCTTTAACAGGTTTGCTCTTATCAATAGCTCTGTTGATTTCTATTTCAATTGTGTATACAGTTGACTTGCATATCATGCACATTACTAGCATCACAACAGAGCCAATAGTGTTGTTGTACATGTAGACCCGTGGTACCCATCTGAAATCTTGTTGTGCCGTGTAGTTTCCCACGCTTTGTATTCTTTCACTACTGCTTTGTCTTGAACTGATATGATTTGAACCGTGTCTCTATTTTGATTTGGCAAGACAATTCAGTGACCATAGGACATAGATATATGTTTGTTTGATGCTTTTATTATGTACTAGTACTTGGCAATAGAAGACTTGGTAGTTTAATCCTGTCCACCTTACTAATGAACCGGTTCACCGAAATGAGTTTCATATACTAGTACATGCTAAACTTGTTATGTGTCTGCTTGTTTCTTCTTTTAGAATGCTGACAGAATATTGGGGAAGAGTGCCTTATTAAGCAATGGTAAAGGAAGTAATGCAGATAAGGTTCAGGATAGTGACACATATTTGTTGGTCTCCAACAAAGTTGATAAAACAGCTAAGGAAGACTATCTTGAAGACAGCAAGACAACCCCAAAGTCATGTCTTGGTTTAGTGTTCGAGTTACTGGCCACTACCGCTTGCACAAGCTATTCAAACTCACTGTCTGAATCAGTTTGGTTTCTTGAGTCTCAACTACAAGCTGAAAGACATCGATCACCTGTGCTGTGACAAGAAGCGGAAGGACTGCGGAAGTCCCTGGAGCATTCAGATGCATACTTTCTGGTGCAACAGCAAGTGTTGGAGGATTTTAGCGCCAAACAGGACAAAGCTAATAAGCTTGCTAAGCTTATTGCCAGCATGGTGGATACCCAGGATAACATTTCTTGAGCTCTTCTGAAGTTGTTTCAGTTATCCTCTTGTTTTGCTGCCGCGTTTATTTGCACTGGTGGCCAATTTTGACGGCCAGTGTATGTAATATACTGCTTTGTTCCCTATATTTGCACTGGTGGCGAATTTTGATGCCCAGTGGATGTAATATGTGTAATAGCGGTAATAGGCTAGCGTTTATTGCTTGCTTATTTATTTCCTTATTGTCTTGTTTAGTTGTTTGCTTGTAGTCACTGCAGTTCTTTTTCTGTGTTTTTCTAGTGGCCACAATAGCCTATTTTTGGTAACTAGGCCAAAATAATCATGGCAACAAACGGACTGTTGTAACCATGGGCCTCCTGCAGGCCGTATGTTCCATGGGCCTTCTTCCGGCCGTAGGATCCATTGGCGTTCTATACGGGTCGTAGGATCCTTTGGCCTTCTATACACGCCTTCTACGGGCCTTAGGATTCATGGGCTTTCTACGGGCCGTAGGGTCCATGGGCCTTCTATGGGCCGTGCGATCCACCGGCCTTCTACGGGCCGTACGATCCATGGGCCTCATACGGGCCGTAGGATCCATGGGCCTTCTACGGGGAGTATCGTCATTTCGCCAATCATGGGCCGTACTGTTCGTGGACCATAACGGGCCGTTAATAGGCCGTATTTGATTACTCTATGAAAACAGCCCAACGGGTTTTTTACATGAAAACGGCCCAATATATTAACGGTCCACAAACGGGCCGACTGCAACGACATGCTGAATTTGGCCCACAAGCAGAAAATGACAGTAACGGGCCGTATGTAACCGAATGCTGCAAATGAGCCCAAGAACCAATGGGCCCTGAGAAGGCCGAAAGATAACTTGGGCTGGAAACAGCCCAATGGAATAACGGGCCGTTAATGGGTATAAAGTGATACACTGTTCCTTACGGGCCAGTTGCACAACGGGCCGTTAATGGGCCAAGAGTTACAAAGGGCCTCATATGGGTCGAAAGAAGTCATGGGCACACATGGGCCGGAAGTTAAAACGGGCTGGAATCATATTGGACGGCCCAGATGACGCTACTGGGCCTAATTCGAAGAGGTCGTAACGGGCCCTGGGTTAGCGGGCTGTAAATGGGCTATATGCGAACAAGCCGTTAATAGGCTTCCCGTGGGCCGGCCCGCCACCTTTTGACCAAGTCAAACGGGTCGGCCTTTTCACAGGAATGGGCCTCTGTTGGGCCGTGCCACGTGTCGACGTATCATAGGCGCCTTCAGTCCAATGAGTGGATGACATCTGTCCCAACTGTGAGCCGACATGTGTTTCCTCCAGCCAATAATGATTTTACACGTGGAAAATCCCCATTGGTCGGGGCTGTTAACGGGTTATCGGATCCAAAACCGGACCCGATGGCTTAACGGAGTTCTGTTACGGTGGATGCCACGTGTCGGTCATCCTTGACGAAAGCACTTCTGTGACGCGCGATTTATCGTCATGGAAGTGGACACTTCCGTGATGATAATTTTGGTAATGTCATGGAACACTTCTACGACATCACATGTATGACTATCTTGATTCTGTCAGAAAATCATCATGGATGTACATGCATGACAGAAAACGTGACCTACTATGAAAAACACGTATCATCACGGAAGTGTATTTTTTTGTAGTGTATAGGTAGGTATGGTGGACTTATCTGGAATAACTTGAGTTTTAGGTTTTTGATGTATAAGTAGAATTCCCACTTAGTACATGCGAAGGCTAGCAAATAGGTTGAGAAGCGGCCAGCTAGAGAGCAACAACGGTCATGAACATGCATTATGCATAAGTAACATTGGATACTAGCATGAGTAGGATATGAACACCATAAACATAAATATCATAGAAGCTATGTTGCTTTTGATTCAACTACATGCCTGAACATGTGCCAAGTCAAGCCACTCGAACATTCAGAGGAGGATACCATATCATCATACTACATCACAATCATTTAAACGCAATGTTGACATCCAAGATAACTCATTATCCACTCCTAGCTACTTATGCATGGCATGAGAAATTATAATCTCTAAATGTTATTGCGAACATGTTTGATCATAATAGGTTAAACATATTTACAAAAACAGAACAAGTCGAGTTCATCGAATATTGTCATTATTGCCTTTCACTTGCACGACCAAACGATTTCAAAATTATAATAGTGCAAGGCTGCCGTGGACTAAGCTGGAATCCGCGAACATTTTATTCAAAAAGAGAAGACAAGGTAATATAAGCTCTTTGTCAGATCAACAATAACGCATATGAGAGCCACTCAACATTTTCATCGTGGTCTTCTCCTCGGTATGACTCAATAAAAATAAAAGAAATTCAGGAAAACACATCGAAATATTTTTGGAGTTTTTGGTTTTTTGTAAACAAGCAAACAAAAAGCAAAAAGCAAAAAAGAGAAAAACTATTTAGACGAGAAAGCTCCCAACAAGTAGAAGAAGAACAAGGAAATCTTTTGGGGTTTTTGTTTTAGTGCTACAACGATTTAAACTAGAAAGAAAAATAAAAAAGAAGCAAGAAATATGTTTTTGGATTTTCTCAAAGTTTTTCAAACACACAAGAAATAGGCGAGAAAATAAATTTAACATGGATAATACAATGAAAAAGTGTGAACACCAACAACTAGAATGAAATGTGTGAACATGAATGTAATGTTGGTGAAATACTTACTCCCCCAAGCTTAGGCTTTTGGCCTAACTTGGTAATCACCAGTCGTAGAAGCCATGTGTTGGGTAACGTAGCAGAAATCAAAAATTTTCTACGCTTCACCAAGATCAATCTATGGAGTTATCTTGCAACGAGGGGAAAAGGAGTGCATCTACATACCCTTGTAGATCGCGAGCGGAAGCGTTCAAGAGAACGGGGTGATGGGGTCGTACTCGTCGTGATCCAAATCACCGATGACCGAGTGCCGAACGGACAACACCTCCGTGTTCAACACACGTACGATTGGGAAGACGTCTCCTCCTTCTTGATCCAGCAAGGGGGAAGGAGAGGTTGATGGAGATCCAGCAGCACGACGGCGTGGTGGTGTATGCAGCGGGGATCTCGGCAGGGCTTCGCCAAGCTCTACGGAGAGGAGGAGGTGTTGGAGAGGGAGAGGGAGGCGCCAGGGGCTAGGGTGCGGCTGCCCTCCCTTCCCCCCACTATATATAGGGCCCCTAGTTGGGGGGGGGGCACCGGCCCTAGGAGATGGGATCTCCAAGGGGGGGGCAGCGTCCAAGGGGGTGGCTTGCCCCCCAAGCCAAGGGGGCGCCCCCCACCCCTAGGGTTTCCTACCCTAGGCGCAGGGGGAGGCCCAAGGGGGGCGCACCAGCCCACCAGGGGCTGGTTCCCCTCCCCACTTCAGCCCATGGGGCTCTCCGGGATAGGTGGCCCCACCCGGTGGACCCCCGGGACCCTTCCGGTGGTCCCGGTACAATACCGGTGACCCCCGAAACTTTCCCGATGGCCGAAACTTGACCTCCTATATATAAATCTTTACCTCCAGACCATTCCGGAACTCCTCGTGACGTCCGGGATCTCATCCGGGACTCCGAACAACTTTCGGGTTACTGCATACTAATATCTCTACAACCCTAGCGTCACCGAACCTTAAGTGTGTAGACCCTACGGGTTTGGGAGACATGCAGACATGACCGAGACGACTCTCCGGTCAATAACCAACAGCGGGATCTGGATACGCATGTTGGCTCCAACATGCTCCTCGATGATCTCATCGGATGAACCGTGATGTCGAGGATTCAATCAATCCGTATACAATTCCCTTTGTCAATCGGTACGTTACTTGCCCGAGACTCGATCGTCGGTACCCCAATACCTTGTTTAATCTCGTTACCGGCAAGTCACTTTATTCGTACCGTAAGGCATGATCCCGTGACTAGACACTTGGTCACATTGAGCTGATTATGATGATGCATTACCGAGTGGGCCCAGAGATACCTCTCCATCATACGGAGTGACAAATCCCAGTCTCGATTCGTGCCAACCCAACATACACTTTCGGAGATACTCGTAGTGTACCTTTATAGTCACCCAGTTACGTTGTGACGTTTGGCACACCCAAAGCACTCCTACGTATCCGGGAGTTGCACAATCTCATGGTCTAAGGAAATGATACTTGACATTTGGAAAAGCTCTAGCAAAACGAACTACACGATCTTTGTGCTACGCTTAGGATTGGATCTTATCCATCACATCATTCTCCTAATGATGTGATCCCATTATCAATGACATCCAATGTCCATAGTCAGGAAACCTTGACTATCTGTTGATCAACGAGCTAGTCAACTAGAGGCTCACTAGGGACACGTTGTGGTCTATACGTTCACACATGTATTACGATTTCCGGATAACACAATTATAGCATGAATAATAGAAAATTATCATGAACAAAGAAATATGATAATGACCATTTTATTATTGCCTCTAGGGCATATTTCCAACACCATGAGGTCCTATCTTGAAGTGCTGGGGAGCGGGCACCTGAGGGTCCCACTGCTGAGGGTCCTCCTGTGCCCCAGCCAGGTTGTTTCGGTAAGTAACGATGTCTTCAGGCATAATCCTATGTCCGTGCCTGGCAATAGGGTCAAACAAAGCAGGTGCAGGCAATGGAATACTATCACAAGTTCTCTCTCTAAAAACTAAGTTATAAGGAATAGGAATATCATGGTAATCGGCAGAAATAAACTGGTGGTCTTCCATAGCCGCTCGATCTAGTTAAACCTTGGGCAAAGGATAATCATGCTGGCGTATCTGAACCTTAAAGTGATTCGCTAAGCGAGTAACATAAATACCACCATGTATTTTACCCTTGGATCTGTTAATGTAAAGGTGATGTGCCACAATAGCTCCCAAGCTATAAGTGTTGTTGCCATAAAGTGCACAACGTAAAACAACAAAGTCTGGAGCGCTAAGTGCACCTACTTTCTCTCTAGCAAGTAAGCACTTTGCAATAAATAGAGCAAAATAATGTACAACAGGAAAATGTAAGCTAGTGGCGGTGACACCCGATACCCCTCTCTCATCCCCCAATGTCAGAGTACAGTAAAAACCATCACACTCCGCAGGTCTAGGCTCTACCAAACCACCATAAGAAGCAAGCATGGATATGTCACAAAATTATGTAAGTGGTATCTGATGGTGTTCAGCATATAAATTAAACTGCACCTCAGGGGGATTATTTCTAGAATGGAAATGGAAATTTTGCATGAAGGAACTTGTGAGGAGATGATACTGTTCGCATTCAGTTGCGATGAAGTCGGTGACGCCTGCATTAGCAGTGTATTGTGCAAACTCTTGAAGGATTCTGGCCCCTTCCATGAACGGGTTATGCGGCCATTCGCATGGTCGTAACTCCGCCAATCTCCGGGTATGGAGATCACTGTCAGATGACTCCCTAATAACTGCCTTGGAGTTCTTCTTGCAAGCAAACTTCCTAAAGATATTCATCCTTTTCCTATGAACAAAATCCTGATATTTTTAGTCCACAAAATTTTTCTCAACAAAACTTCACAAAACTGTAAGCAACTACTCATAGGGATGTATAGAGGCCATAGCAAGTGTAACATCCCAAATTTTCAATTTCGCATGTTATACATAGGTCATCCATGCATATCATATTTTATTGCCTTTTGTTTGCAATCCTCGAAATCCTAAGCAACTCAAGGACCCTCGGAGAGAGTTGGGGATTTTTTTATTTTCATATTTGATTTTTATCAAGTAGTGAAGACGAGGATTTTTGGTTTTAATTATTTTCTCTCTGGAAAATATTTCATATCCTTTTAAATAATAAATGAGGGGAGATAATATGACTTCTCCAAAATAATTGAAATATCGAGGAAAAATGTTAAAATCATTATTTGGTTTTTATTTGATTTATTTTGGAATTTTATTCGCCCTAGGAAAAAATTGCATGTTTCAAAATTTGCATTTTAGGGTCCAAGAAAAGTTCATCCTGTTCTAAATATTCCATTTAGACGGAGAAAACTTATTTTGGTATTTTTAGATTTTTATTTATTTTTTTCTAGGATTTTTCTAAGTTTCGGCGGAACGTTTAAAAAAAAAAAGAGATCGCGCCCGACTAGGCTTAGGGCCCAGCCGAGCAGGTCGGCCCAGCCGCCTGCCGCCGCCGCCTCCTGCATGCGCGCGCCCCGCCGCCGCCGACCCGGACTCCGGAGTCCGCCTCCCGCCGCCTT
>NC_041393.1:749645069-749653113 GCF_002162155.2 Triticum dicoccoides | reverse complement strand
AACCCCGCCGCCCCTCGCCGAGCCCCGCCGGAGCCGCCCGCCTCGCCGGAGGTAGCCGCCCCGCCGCCCGGTTTTTTTGAAAACCCCTTTGGTTTAAAAAAAACACTAGTTCGTTTTTTATATAGATCGTTTTTTTCCGGTTTATTTACTTAGCGAGCGTTCGCTTGTTCGTTCGTCTAATGAACGTGTTCATCGTTTAGTTTCTGCTAACGAACACTCGTTCGTTTAGCCGTTCGCGTTTTTCTTTTTATCGGATTTATTCCGTGATTTTTCCGATCGCGATTTCTGATCCGATTTTCGTTCTAGTTTAACTTTTTGCTCGTTTATCGGAATCAGGCGATTCAAGGCCTGGAGTTTCATCTTGAAACCCTCTTTCCGAATAGCCAACTCAAACAAGTTTTTGCCTCTGTAAAATTTGACCCTAGTTCAGATTAGTAAACGGATCCTGTTTCTTTCGCCGTTTGAGTGTCGTTGCTTCGTTTGGTTTGATTCTTTTTGAGAACCGGAGTTCTTAAGTTGAACTCTCCGGTCAACCTCTTTCAATTGAAGTTTCGTTTGTGCATCTTTGCTTGTTGCTTATGTATGTATTGTTTGCTTGCGATAGAATTCCCGGAGTGCGAAGCGTGTTACTACGAGTCTCTAGGATTCCCGGATCGTCAGCAAGGCAAGTAACACTTTGATCATACTCTTTTCATACCCAGGTTTTATGCATTAGTTTCAACCCTCACACATTGCATGATTAGGATGTCATTAACTTGTGGGTTGGGAAGTAGTAGTTGAGGTAGAACCTATTGCCCTGTTATTATCAAACCATTGGGAGTTACTTCTACGCGTTGCTTAAATTTCTATGCTATGCTCGTAGACGTGGTTGGGTTTGAGAGTTATCCATGATAGATGTGAGATTGTTAATTAACGGTTAACTTAAGGTGGCAACTTTAATACACATCTGGGTGGATTGAGGCACCTGGGGAACCCAGTGTTGTCTGTTTTGTTTTGGAAATCTCGGGGTACCCGTGTGATCTTCCTATGGACCGCCACCCAGGCTCAAAGGGAACTGAGATTATTCATGCTAGAAACTTCCATGTGTGCAGCCACAAGCTATTATGGGCTCTAGCATAGTTGAGTAAGTTACGTGAAGCTGTTGAAGAGGTAGATCAGCAGGTAGTGGGTTTGTAGGTTTGGTATGGTCTACCCAGAGTAAAGAATTAATGTTTCCGAAAGATTGTGTCTCGGTCATCCGTTTCTCAAACACCATGCAGTGCGAGAAATCAACGGAGGTGATCGAGTCTTGTGGGGAAAAGTGCGCAAACCTCTGCAGAGTGTACAATCTAATCATGGTTAGCCGTGTCCCCGGTTATGGACAATTCTGAGTATCTAGTACTTTAGTATTCACATGTATCTCATCACTCTAAAGTAATATTGCTGGGATGTTAACAACTTTAATTGGGATTGAGTTGGGGTTATACCTTCTCAATGATGTTTCAACCACCATGATAGTTAAATTAAAATTTATTACTTTCTTGTAGGGAAAAATTGGCTTTTCGAAAAAATGTAACCGTAGAGCTTTCCACCAGCCAAATATGCATGTAGTGGTAGCATTATTATGTTATTGCTCTACTGTGTTACATTGCCAGCATATTCCATGTGCTGACCCGTTCTCGGGCTGCAACGTATTATGTTGCAGACTTTTCAGACGAGGAGTAAGGTTCGATAGGTCATTGCCGTGCAGCTCAGCTATGCCGTTGGACTTGATGGACTCACTTTATCTTCCAAGCCTTCCGCTATTATCGTATTAGATGGCCTTAAGCCGTATTATTGTAATAAGTTCTCTTTTGGGACATTCGATGTAGTAAGTGTGTGATTGCTACTCTGTTATAAATCCTTCGAGTACTGTGTGTGTCAGCATTACTGATCCAGGGATGACACTGAAACACAGAGACTTGACCGTCTGAGGTCGGGTCGCTACAAGATGGTATCAGAGCACACGCTGAGTGTAGGACACGACCACTAAGATAAACCATAGGTCACTCTTCTCTACTCATTTCTGACTCCTCTCTATTTTCCACTCTTTAGGATGACGGAGATGAAGAATAAGTTTGCACAACCGGATGAAGACACCCCTTTTGGACGCCATTTGAAGGAAGTCACTAGGTACCTGAATATTTGAATACCAAGCTTCACCGGGATGTACAACGCCACTTTACCAGAAGAAGAGCGCTGGATGATCCAAGTACAAGTTCCAGGAAGGACGTTCTCGCCAACTTCTAAGCCCATAGGGTTTTCTTTCGAAGCACCCACCTGGAGCCTTGGCAAGAGTATGGCAGCTCACATTACCATGGGACGTATTGGAGAATTCTACAACAGGGAGCTTAAAGACACCATATATCAAATATGTGGGCGCCGAGACGAGCAATGGGAAGTAATCAGCACCAAGAAGGATAGATCCATTGCAGCTTACATCCAGGAGCTAAACCAGCACATTCGACGTCAGGAGAACCAGATGTGCGCAGACATGATGGAGTTGAAGAAGGCGAAAACTAGGATCATCGAGCTGGAGGAAGAACTCAAGTTTACACGCGACGGATATGAGGAAGAAATCAAGACACTACTGGAGAAGAATGACGACCTAGTTAAGAAGATCGGAGTATTCATGGGAGGATCAGCACTGGAAGAAGAGGAGGAAGATCCCACTTGCCCGGACAACTACATCATCATCGACGACACTGATTCCGATCCAAGTGATGATGACTACGAAGACGAAGCTGGAGCAGACATCATGGAGTCTTCCACCGATCAAAATTTATAGATGACCACCAAACATTAGTAGTATTTCCCCCATGTATCTAGTAGTAGTGAGCACTCTTACGATAGTCCTAGACCGTTTGTATGCCCTTGCTTGATTGATTGAGTGAAATGATTGTGTTTGCCTCATATGCATATGGGTAGTGTTTTCTCATTAGACCTTTTTCTATTATAATCTCTTCCATCTAAACCCATCAAATGCCTCCGAGATGTGACACCGGTTTTGTTTTTCCACCGGAGCTCACCCAGTTGATCCAGCAGCAAAATACCTTGATGCAATTGCTAGTTCAGAACCAGGGCAACAACAACAACAATAACCCACCGCCAGTGGACAACTTAGCCCATTTCCTGAGGTTACAACTGCCGATGTTTTCCAGTAGCACCGAGCCAATAGTTGCTGATGATTGGCTACGCCGTATTGGAAGGGAGTTAACCACCGTAGGATGCACGGATGCTGAAAGGGTGCGCTTTGCCGCACATCAATTGGATGGACCAGCAGCCGCATCGTGGGAGAATTACACGGCTGCTTTTCCTATAGCCAATGTCACTTGGGACCAGTTCCAACAAGCTTTCCGCACGGCCCATGTCTCAACTGGAGCCATGCAGATGAAGAAGCGTGAGTTTCGCAACTTACGCCAGGGGAACCGTACTGTGGCCCAGTACGTGGATGAGTTTAGCAAGTTATCACGCTATGCCCCTGATGATGTGGCCACAGATGCCGCGAAGCAGGAGAAGTTTATGGAAGGGCTGAATGATGAGATGAGTATTCAGTTGATGGTGGCAACTTTCAACAACTACCAGGAGTTGGTAGATAAGGCCCTAATGATTGAAGGTAAGCAACAGCAGATTGAGAACCGTAAGAGGAAGTATGGACAAGGGAAGTATAACTCAGGAGCTCACCAGAAGCCTCGCTTAACCCCGAACTCGGGAGGACTTGTTCATAACCATGGAGGTCATAACCATACTGGAGGAGGATCGCATAATCAAAATGGTGCGAAGAACGGGCATGGGAATGGAGTCAACAATAATCAGAATCGCTCTAACCCAGCTACAACCGCCAAGAGGGACTTAAGCCAAGTTATTTGCTTTAAGTGCGGGAAGACCGATCACTATGCCAATGACTGCCCTAAAGGAAAGAATGGAAACGGAAATGGGAGCACTGGGAAGAAGCCCAATCCATTCAACAAAGGACAAGTGAACCACGTTAACGTGGAGGAAGTTGAAGAGCAGCCGGACGCGGTAATAGGTAAGTTTTTGATTCAGTCATTTACCGCTCTTGTTCTTTTCGATACTGGTGCATCGCATTCATACATATCAAGGGGATTTGTGGAAAAGTTTAAGTTACCAACCCAAACCCTTAGGACCCCTCTATTAGTGAGCTCGCCTGGAGCAGAGTACATGGCTAGCAGATGGTGCACCCAGATACCCCTAATCATTGGCACGCATGTTTTTCTGTCTGACCTAATTATCTTGGAGTCGCAAGGATTGGATGTGATATTAGGTATGGACTGGATGTCAAAGTATGGAGGAAGTATTGACTGTGCTAGCAAGTCAATTTATCTTACCACCCCAGGGGGAAAAATGATTAAGTATGTATCTAGGCATGTGCCTAGGAGGAGCCAAGTGAATGCCCTCACGGGAGTTGTACAGGAGGAAGTACCTGTAGTAAAGGATTATCCGGATGTTTTCCTAGAGGAGTTACCAGGCATGCCACCGAATCGAGACATCGAGTTTCCGATAGAGCTATTGCCAGGTACAGGGCCAATATCCAAGAGACCCTATCGGATGCCCGCAAATGAACTGGAGGAAATTAAGAAGCAGATCAAGGAACTATTGGAGAAAGGTTACATTCGTAGAAGTTCATCACCTTGGGGAGCCCCAGTACTTTTGGTGGAGAAGAAGGATAAATCCATGAGGATGGTTGTTGATTATCGAGCTCTGAATGAAGTAATGATAAAGAACAAGTATCCCTTACCAATGATTAATGATCTGTTTGATCAGTTGCAAGGAGCTAAGGTGTTTTCGAAGATTGATCTATGATCAGGATACCATCAGTTGAAGATCCGAGAGAAGGATATACCAAAGACAGCATTTACCACACGGTATGGATTATATGAGTATACGGTCATGTCATTTGGACTGACTAACGCCCCTGCCTATTTCATGAGTATGATGAACAAGGTGTTCATGGAGTATTTGGACAAGTTTGTTGTGGTGTTTATTGATGATATTATGGTATACTCGAAGAACGAAGAGGAGCACGCGGAACACTTGCATTTGGTTGTCGAGAAACTCAGGGAACACCAGTTATACGCCAAATTCAGCAAGTGCGAGTTTTGGTTGAAGGAAGTTGGATTTCGTGGGCATGTTATATCAGGAGAGGGTATAGCAGTAGATCCCAGTAAGGTTCAGTCAGTCACTGAATGGTTGGCACCCACTTCAGTTGGCGAGATCCGCAGTTTCCTTGGACTGGCAGGATATTATCGGAGATTCATTGAGAATTTCTCCAAGATTGCTAAGCCAATGACTGAATTGTTAAAGAAGGATACTAAGTTCAAATGGACAGAGGATTGCGATACAAGCTTTCAGGAGTTGAAGAAACGGTTGACTACAGCCCCAGTGCTGACATTGCCAGATATACATAAGGAGTTTCAAGTGTATTGTGACGCCTCTCGCTTGGGACTGGGATGTGTTCTTATGCAGGACGGAAAAGTTGTTTCGTATGCCTCACGACAACTGAAGCCACACGAGTTGAACTATGCCACGCATGATTTGGAGTTAGTAGCCGTAGTGCATGCATTGAAGACCTGGAGACATTACCTTATTGGAAACCGTTGTGATGTGTACACAGATCATAAGAGTTTGAAGGACATTTTCACACAGAAGGAGTTAAACCTCAGACAGAGGAGATGGCTGGAACTTATAAGGGATTACGACATGAAGCTACACTATCATCCAGGAAAGGCCAACGTCGTAGCAGACGCTTTGAGCCAGAAGAGTTATGCTAATATCCTTGAAAGCAAAGGATTGCCAAAGGAGTTAGCTGCGGAGATCATGGAACTTTGATTGGAGATTGTTCCAAGAGGATTCCTTACAACAATGGAGGTTCAGTCGACATTGTTGAACAAGATTCGAGAAGCTCAGAAGGAGGACAAAGAGATTGCTGAGATAAGAGAGAAGATGGGCGAAGGAAAAGCCAAAGGTTTTCGCGAGGATGAGCACGATACCTTGTGGTTTGAGGACCGGATTTATGTGCCCAACAATTCGGAGATCAGGAAGTTAATACTTCAGGAGGCCCATGACTCACCATACTCGATTCACCCCGGAAACACCAAGATGTATTTGGACTTGAAGGAACGTTTCTGGTGGACTGGTATGAAGAAGGATATTGCCGAGTATGTAGCCGTATGTGATGTATGTCAGAGAGTGAAGGCAGAGCATCAGAAGCCAACAGGACTGTTACAGCCTATGCCAATACCCGAATGGAGGTGGGACAAACTTGGCATGGACTTTATTACCGGATTACCCAGAACCAAGGCAGGATATGATTCAATATGGGTAGTTGTGGATCGTTTGACCAAAGTAGCTCATTTCATCCCAGTGAAAACAACCTATACAAGTGCAAAGTTGGCCAAGATATATATGACCAGGATTGTATGTTTGCATGGAGTTCCGAGGAGCATCGTATCAGATAGAGGAACGCAGTTTACTTCAAAGTTTTGGCATCAACTACACCAGACTTTGGGTACCAGATTGGAGTTCAGTACCGCATTCCACCCGCAGACGGATGGACAAACAGAGAGAGTCAATCAGATTCTGGAGGACATGTTGAGAGCCTATGCGCTAGATTATGGATCTAGTTGGGATGACAATTTGCCGTACGCAGAGTTCTCATACAACAACAGCTACCAGGCCAGTTTGAAGATGGCACCGTTCTAAGCTCTGTATGGACGCAGATGTAGAACACCATTGATGTGGGATGAGGTTGGAGACCGTTAGTTGTTCATACCAGATTTGATCAAGGAATCAGAGGAGAAGGTTAAACTGATCAGAGACAGACTAAAGATTGCTCAGTCTAGACAGAAGAGTTACGTAGATTCAAAACGCAAGGAAGTAACCTATGAAATTGGAGACAGAGCCTATCTGCGAGTATCACCCTTGAGGGGAGTAAAACATTTTGGATTAAAGGGAAAGTTAGCCCCAAGATTTGTAGGACCATATCGTGTTTTGGAACGGATGGGAAAAGTTTCCTACAAGCTGGAGTTACCTGAAGGATTGTCAGGAGTTCACGATGTGTTTCACGTATCACAGTTGAAGAAGTGCCATGCTGAGATGGCCGATATACCTTTAAATGACACAATGCCCTTGGAGGCGATTCAGCTGGATAGTAATCTGACCTATGAGGAGAAGCCAATAAAGATTCTTGATTTCGACAGTCGAGTCACTCGCAGCAAGGTTATCAAGTTTTGCAAAGTTTAGTGGAGCCACCATACCGAGGAGGAAGCCACCTGGGAGCGAGAAGAGGATATTCGCAAGGACCATCCGCACCTATTTTCTAGCCAACCCGAATCTCGAGGGCGAGATTCATCTTAAGGGGGGTAGGTTTGTAACATCCCAAAATTTCAATTTGGCATGTTATGCATAGGTCATCCATGCATATCATATTTTATTGCCTTTTGTTTGCAATCCTCGAAATCCTAAGCAACTCAAGGACCCTCGAAGAGAGTTGGGGATTTTTCGATTTTCATATTTGATTTTTATCAAGTAGTGAAGAGGAGGATTTTTGGTTTTAATTATTTTCTCTCCGGAAAATATTTCATTTTTTAAAATAATAAATGAGGGGAGATAATATGACTTCTCCAAAATAATTGAAATATCGGAGGAAAAATGTTAAAATCATTATTTGGTTTTTATTTGATTTATTTTGGAATTTTATTCGCCCTAGAAAAAATTTGCATGTTTCAAAATTTGCATTTTAGGGGCCAAGAAAAGTTCATCCTGTTCTAAATATTCCATTTAGACGGAGAAAACTTATTTTGGTATTTTTATATTTTTATTTATTTTTTTCTAGGATTTTTCTAAGTTTCGGCGGAACGTTTAAAAAAAAAGAGACCGCGCCCGACTGGCCTAGGGCCCAGCCGAGCAGGCCGGCCCAGCCGCTCGCCGCCGCCGCCTCCTGCGTGCGCGCGCGCCCCGCCGCCGCCGACCCGGAATCCGGAGTCCGAGCCGGACTCCGCCTCCC